>NC_071570.1:62154821-62337321 GCF_026979565.1 Vidua chalybeata | reverse complement strand
CTAATCAACCCACTAAAGCAGATAGCAGAGGATCTCTGCAGATCATTGGAAACTCCCCTGCCCGTGTTAGCAGTGGCTTTCTGGTCGGGTTCTGAGGGTAGAAAGGGGAGGAAAAGGACAGAAAAGGGGAAGGGTTGCGGCGGGGGGGGGAGGGGGGGGGGTAGAGAAATTTTAAAAAGCACCCTGGCACTCAGAAAGGAGCCGTTTCCTTATTTCCTTAACATCCATGGGACAGGCCTGCCTGCTCTGCCCCGCCACGCACACGGGCATGTGGACACGGGTACAGGGACCCTTTTGGGGGTACAGAAACCACACCTCGTCCCCTACCAAAACTGGCTTCTGAGACAGTCTAGGGTAGGACACAGGATTTGGGGGCCACTTAGAAGTCCCCCCGCCAAGACCTGTGTCAGGGTAGTGGGGGTAGAATGGACTGGGATTTGATGTTCCTCTCATCATGCCTTAAGCCCGTACGGGATCAGTCCCGAGGTGCAGCTGCATACCCAGAGGTGCATATCCCCTCTAGTCCATCAGCCCCGGCTGGGGGTCGCCTTATAGTGTGACCGCCCGTCCCCAGACTTGATAGGTTTTGTCATCTCAATTTTGAGGATGCAAGGAGAGTGGAAGCACGTCGAAGCCCTTTCCAGGGGGAAAAGGGTGCAGAGAACATTTTCGAAACGCTCTGGCGGATCATCTGGCAATGGCTCTGGCCTTTTAATGCAGATCTCGAGCCAGATCTGCATACGAAGGACAAAGCTTAGTAAAATAGCCCGTGTGTGAGGATCGCCGGGAAGCACCGGCTGCATCCCCTAGACGAAGGTGGAAGCTGAAGAAGGAGAAAGAGGAGGGAGTTGGATCGCACCTTCTGGGCATCTGGTCTGAAGAGAAGAGGAAGACGTGTTGAGGACGTAGGAGAACAAAATCTGAGTTGGAGCAGTATTAAACATAGCATCCGAGGCCGTGTCTGCGCACATTTCCGTCTTGATATACAATTAAATTACAGCAAATTCCTCTATAAGTAATATCGTTGTGAATCCTTTAAGATTCAAGAATGCCTGAGGTTAAGTAGCTTTTAAAACGTCAGCTCTGATTGATTTATGCAATTAATGGCTACCTTCAAATCTTAAACCCATTGTAAATATGCTATACATATGGACTCCAGTTTATCTCTACCTATTTCTTTTTTAAATGAGGGAAGCATTCTTAAAAAGCTACTTGTAATACTTTATTTTAGGAAAGCAGATGTTAATTTTTTTCCATATCACTTTATGACCAAGTACATATATAAATTGGAAAGCATCCAGAATGCCTCGATTATTTGCTAAATGATTTTTAGTAGAGACATACTATTCCTGGCACAACCAAGGTATAGGCTACATCAATAAAATAAACATCTGTGATTTTGGCAGGATAGGAAATAAATGTGAGTTCCTATAAAAGCAGGGAAAGCGTTCGTGTAGAGGGAAACACCTGCAAAGGACGGCTATTTACACAGCCACACTGAAACCAGGCTCTCTGCCGTAGAGGGGAAAAAAAAAAAAAAAAAAAGAAAAAAATAGAAAGAGAGAGAGAGCGAGAAAAACGAGCGGAATCTCGGAATTTCAGGAGAAAAACGAACGCGACCCTGGATGTAGCTTTCTGATAACATATCCAAGGCAGTGAAATAAAAGCCCTGGAATGTTTTCTAGACAAGGATTGCTCTCTCTCCCTCTCTCTCCTCTCTTAAAAACAGAGTGTTTAGCTCGCAGGAATATATTAGCCACAGTTTCCTCCTGTCAATATTTAAGAATTCTCAGACACTTCAAGGTGTTGAGTTTTTCCATTTTCACAGCGAAATATCTGTGAGAGACATTTGTGTTTGCAAGGAGTTTTACGAGGGGTCTGAGTATATAAGAAGACCAAGGCATAATAATTAACTGTATGCAATATTTATTGCCCTGTGATGTTTGTTATCATGCAGGCAAGTGCACTCATTTGAGGTTTAACAAATATGAGCGTTATTGATCAAATATAATGAATAAATATGCATATGTATTATTTATCTGTGCACACATGTATATACACAGGAGCATCTCGTTATTGAGAATGAGAGCTGTTTGCCACTGCTCTTGCCTTCCTGTCCACCCTGCCTCTGTGCCAAGAGGCTGCAGAGAAGTTAAGTTTTGGGTTTTTTTGTAATATAAAATATCACAGATATGGGAAAAAAATAAAGGTCACCAATAAAATTGGTCTCAGCATGGATTATAATTGTAACAAAACGCTGCTGAATAAAAACCAAAGATCTCCCTGGCTGAGGCAGCATCATCGCAAACCATCTGGTGCATATTAAAAGCAGTGCTGTAAATATTGCTGGAAACTAATGTGGTACCAGATCATATAGGCGCAGGGACCTGCCGAGCTTTCCATATGCTGGATGTATGGATGGCATGGCACGCGGAGGGAAAGGTGTCGCATCGGCCAGGAGCTCTTAGGACATGATTTTGCATAATCCTGATGGAAGTTTGTCCCGACAGAGAGGGGAGAAGGAGGCAAGGAAGGCAGAGAAAAGGCCTCTCTCCCCGTCCTGCTCGATCTGACGACGATAGGGTATGCAATTGCTGACGTCATTTCGCATCAGGACCGAGGAACAAACGTGACCTAGGCAGGAGCTCATCTGTTTCTCATCACTTGGGAAGTTTCTCTCACTCCCCTCCCACCCTTCCTCCCTCTCCCTTTCTGCTCTTCCCCCCCCCCCCCCCCCGCCCCCCTTTCTTTTTATCCCCTACCTAAACCGGGGCAGGCCCCATCCCTATTCTCGCCCTCGTCCCATCCTCGCCCTCGTCCCCATCTCCATCCCCGCCGCCGCCCGGGCTCCCCGCAGGGAAGGGACTGGAGGTCGAGGTGCACTCCCACGCGGGGTGTCCGGCCCCTGCCCGCCCCCTGGGCCCGGGTCTTCCCTTCCGCCCCCATTCCGATGCCATTGTTCGCGCTCGCAACCCAACTTTGGCTGCCGATTCAAAGCTCGGCAGTCCCCTGGCTCCTGCATTGTACTGAGGGTCACTTACTCTTTTCTCGGAGTTAGGCTCTGTTCCTTAATCTCTTCTCTTCTCTGCTCCTCATGAGCTGTCGCGTTCTCCCCACGCACCCGAAGTTGCCACAGAGGCTTGTCTTGATAAACCTGCTGCTAATCTCGGCCCGATGCAACAAACACAGAAATAAAAAAAATCTCTCTCGTTCTCTGCTTCCCCATACACCTCCTTTTTTTTTTCGTTCCCCTTCTTCCTCTTTTCCTCCAGGCTTCATTCCCCTCAAAGCGCTGCCGCCTTTAATTATGGGATATATTTCTTCCCTCGGAGTCATTCATGTTTTTTAGGTGGAAATATGTTTCAGCGGAGTTATTTCTGAGCAGGGACCAGTGCCCTATATCCAGAGGCTTTCAGTGAAGTGCAGATTGAGACATATCGGGTTCCCTATAAAAGGATCATTTCTTGTGGGAGGTTGGACACGAAGTTTGGACTCGTGACTTGCATTCCTGAGAGACATGCATATTTTAAAACAACAAAGCAAGCTCGGAAGAAGGCTTAGAGGAGGGGAGGGGGGGAAATAAAAGAAAAAACTTCAAGAAGTTACTAAGTTACAAACATCTGTCAACATGGACCAATTTGTGTGGCTCTCGCGGGGGGGAGGAAGTACCTGCTATTTTTTTTTTTTTAATCACTTCAGGGAGTCTCAGCTACTTGCTGGAAGTTGATGTGGCTCTCCAGACGTTAGAAAATGCAGTTGGGCTCAAAACTGGGAGCTTAAAGTGCTTTAGTGGCCTGTGAATTTAAATCCCAACTCCTTCTTTATTGGCTCTTTGCGTGGAGCTGGTTAAGCGTTTCAACGGATATCTCACCTCTCAAAAAGAACCCCAGGTGGGGGAAAGACAAAAGGAGAGCAAATAGGGCGACTCGTGTGTTTGTTGAAGGAAGCCACCGACGCACCCGATCCCGCAGTGCAGATAGAGGAAAAGTGAGAAAACAAGGGGAAAAAGAGCAGCCCTGACTTGCTGTGAACCCTGAGGGGAATAGGGATCCTGGGGGCCGCGGGAAGCAACCCCACTTCAACCTCCTAAGGGGAAGGAAAAAAAATTATATATCAATATAAATATATAAATAAAAATAAAAATAATATTAATTATATATATATATATATATATATATATATATATATATATATATATAAATTAATGGGTGAGAAGGTGAACGGACGGGTTGACCGCAAGCAGCGGCAGGTGGGGCGGCAGCTTGTGGCCGGACAGCAGTGCACGGAGCGCTGCACGCAGGGCTGCACGCCGCAGCGGTGTGGGCAGAGGAGGCGCGGGGGTCTGGGCTGCTGCCGGGAGTTTGCAGATAAAAGAAGGCCTAATGGTGAGCTGGATATCTCTGTTAGTTGTCAGCGCTGGTACACGGCTGCCGGGAAATGCTAATCAGCCCTCGCTGAGCGGGATGTAGCCTAGGGTGACTCCTGGCACACACACGCACATGCATTCGGGCTACTGCAAGGTCCCTGACACGCAGACATACACCTCTCGCTTCTCACTGGGGTCGACCATGGCCCCCAGGCTTTGGTCTGGGCTTTGTTTAGTCTAGCGGTGGTATGATCCACCTTAAACGTCATATACAGCAAATACCTTCCTAAACAACATAATAGCATAGCTTGCAGCCACCAGCCCACTTCTTCTCTAAGGAGCCTCTCCCCACCTGCTCTTCCCCCTTTCTTCCTTCTTTTTAACAACTGGGGATATTTTACACTTGTAGTTTTGGATTTGATCTCTTACTTGAAGTTTGGTGGAGGGTTCTGCGGGAGAGGAGGTTATTATTGTATATCCAATGATGGATTATGCAGCCATCATTGAAATTACTAACAGTGAATCTTATGTCAGCCAGACAGTCCAGCTTTGAAACATTACTCACATTGTCCTGATTTTACAAAATTTTGGCTAAGAAAAAGGCGAGGAGATATTATTTCCCACCATCCCTTTTACTAATTGTTTCTTTCCTCGCAATTGCTTTTATAAGCTGATTGAGCCCGTTACATGTAGTGTCTTTGTATTTCTAGTGGAGACCACGTGGATGCAAGAGAAGAGATCCTGACATCCCTCCTCAAGCCTTCTTCGGAATACCTCCACCACCCTCCTCCACACACCAGCTCTTGCATCCCAGTGCAAAACTGGTCTAGCAAGAGTAGCCAGGGTCCTCACCTTTCTGTGGCTTCGGCAGTGTCAGGGAGGGGGTGTTTCCGGTCCTTTCTCACAGACAGAAAATGTAATTTTTTTTCAGGTGGCCGCACCTTGCACCGGGACTGCCATGGAAAAATGTCCGGCAGGGGTGCCCTCAATTAAAAAAGAAAAGAACGGTGGGTGACTCCATAGCACTGTCAGAGATGCCCTGGGAGAAACGGGAGGGAAGAAAAAAGGGCAGGAACTGTAAAGTGGGACCACCTTGGGAAGTGGTCGCCTTTCCCATCTTTGCAGTTTCAGACTCGCTCCTCGGCTATTTTGCGCTGAAGGTGCTCAGACAGGAGAAGGGGTGGGTACTGAAATGCTTACAGGGAGCATTTAAACCCAGAGCCTTCAATGAAGGAAGAAAGAATGGGCGTGGAGGTGGAAAAAAGTTGGAAAATGGATTCGCTGACAAGTAAGGATAATAAATGAGAGGCGCTTTCAGATAGATATCTCAGTCGTGAAATTGCACCCAGCTGGTTGTGTAAGCAAACAAATAGTTTCATGTTAGGGACTCTCGACTTGTGGCTTGATGAATAGAACACGACAGAGGTAAATGGCTCTTTAACTCATTTAGGAATAAAACTCTTTGGCTTCCTAAGTTAGAGACCTTGAGGCGCCATGGATAGTTTTGTTGGTTTCCACTTCTGCTCCTGGATCTCCCCTTTCGTTCACCTCCTCCCTCACACCTCTGTCCTTTTCTTTTTCTTTTTTTAATGTTTTACTCTTTTTTATTTTTCCTTTATTGCATCCCTCCTTCTCGCTCTCTTTCTCTCTCTCTCTCTCTCTCTTTTTTTTTTTTTTCTTTTTTTTTTCTTCTATTCCTCTTTAAAAGCGCCTCGTACGAGAAATTCTCCCACATCATCAGCACCTGGAAACTCGGCAGGTTTGCAAGGTACCTGAACACATCAGGTCTGTCCATGGCAACTTAGAGTTGTGGCTTTGGAAATGTATTTATTTTTGATTATTACTGGGGAAATCACCTCAAAAAACTCATCCTCCCTCTCGCTGACCCTCTGCTGATTAAACAGGGAAGGGTGTCTAAAAAAAAATATCCCACATCAAAGTCAGTGGCTGTGAAGCCAGAGAGAAAGCATACCTTTTAAAACAAATATATAGACAGGTTTCATGGACGTCATGCAGTTTCTGAAATTAGTCCCAAAGATATAAAAGAAAGGGAACAAACGTGGAAAAGGGCGAGGGGACCCCAGAGAAGACAGATATATGGGTCTAAAAAATGAGAGGAGAGGAGAGGAGAGGAGAGGAGAGGAGAGGAGAGGAGAGGAGAGGAGAGGAGAGGAGAGGAGAGGAGAGGAGAGGAGAGGAGAGGAGAGGAGAGGAGAGGAGAGGAGAGGAGAGGAGAGGAGAGGAGAGGAGAGGAGAGGAGAGGAGAGGAGAGGAGAGGAGAGGAGAGGAGAGGAGAGGAGAGGAGAGGAGAGGAGAGGAGAGGAGAGGAGAGGAGAGGAGAGGAGAGGAGAGGAGAGGAGAGGAGAGGAGAGGAGAGGAGAGGAGAGGAGAGGAGAGGAGAGGAGAGGAGAGGAGAGGAGAGGAGAGAAGAGAAGAGAAGAGAAGAGAAGAGAAGAGAAGAGAAGAGAAGAGAAGAGAAGAGAAGAGAAGAGAAGAGAAGAGAAGAGAAGAGAAGAGAAGAGAAGAGAAGAGAAGAGAAGAGAAGAGAAGAGAAGAGAAGAGAAGAGAAGAGAAGAGAGAGAAGAGAAGAGAAGAGAAGAGAAGAGAAGAGAAGAGAAGAGAAGAGAAGAGAAGAGAAGAGAAGAGAAGAGAAGAGAAGAGAAGAGAAGAGAAGAGAAGAGAAGAGAAGAGAAGAGAAGAGAAGAGAAGAGAAGAGAAGAAAGAAAAAAAAACCCTACCCGCTATTTCAAGACTTATAAACTAACGCTTGGAATAGTCAAAATGTCCCATGAAACCAGAGGAAGCATGTCGACAGTGTCCGACAGTTCGCGGACACTCTCTGTGTATGGCTGCGCGCCGGGACACTGCTGGAGGGGGAGGCTGCAGCAAGACCTGACATCCCTGTTCAGCCCTCCATCCCTCTGTCCATCTGTCGGAGAGTCCATCCACGCCAGGCAGTGCTACCGTCCCTGCCAATCCTGCCTGCTCGCAGCTGGTCGCATCTGCTATCTTTTGATAAGGGGACGTCTGGCTGCCACATCCTACAGGTAATGAGAAAAAACTAAACCGAACCAAAAAATCAAACAAACACAGTCCCCTCAAAAAACAAACCAACAACAAGCCAAAAATCACACAAAAAACCCAAACAAAAAAAAAAATGCACAAAAACCTAACAAATCAACAAAAAAACCCCAAAAAAACCCAAAAAAACCCAAAAAACACACACAAAAACACCCAAACAAACAAACAAAACCCCAAACAAACAAACAAACCCAAAACGAAAAAACAGCCAACCAAACAAACAAACAAACAAAAAAAAAAAACAAAAAAAAAAAAAAAACCAAAAAAAAACCCGCAACAAAACACCAGCAAAACCGGAG
This sequence comes from Vidua chalybeata, assembly GCF_026979565.1. Classification (NCBI taxonomy): domain Eukaryota; kingdom Metazoa; phylum Chordata; class Aves; order Passeriformes; family Viduidae; genus Vidua; species Vidua chalybeata. Next base: position 62,329,575 of record NC_071570.1, on the reverse strand, counting down.
GTCCCATTGAGCCCCTTCTGTCAGATAAAAGACATTTCTCTCTTTGTGTAGGTAACCAACCAGTCTCCGAGTGAACCCACGCAGAATCCACCTTTTCTTGTATTACTTCTGTTGACACTTGCAGTGACCCCGAGCCAGATTTTCGTGCAAGACCCTCCATTTACATCAGCACGAAAAGATTCTTCTGCATCTTGATCCGTCGATTTTATTGGTGGCTATGAGACAGGCCACTCGTGATGGAGTCCCATACCCACTCTCCCTCCCCAGTTTTACTTTATGTCGACGGATACGGGGAAAGTGGGGGTTATCCTTTACCGCTATCCCTAGATTGGGTTTATCATCCTCCTCCTGCAGATGAAGGAGGTGGATGGAAACCGAACCACCCAAAAGGTGCCTCCCGGGGGCAAGGGCGTGTCGAGAAATCCCGGGAAAGGGGAAGCCGCAGCCCATGGCATTCACGGACAGCAGGAGGAGGTACGCACACACACAGGCGCGCACACACAAACGACCCTCGCCTCGGCACTACCCCTACCACCGCCAGCAAGCCCCCCTCCTCCTCAGCTCGGGTTCAACCTACCACTTAGCAGCATTTCCAAATATTTATTCGTTTAAATGTATAGAAAAGGCCTAATTGGGCGGTGGGAGGAGGGAAGCTAGTTAGCGAGGTGCTAAGAGGAGTGGGAAGGAGGGATTTGTAACTACTGTGCCCCGAGTAGGTCCCCTGCGCGGGGCTCGGGTGGGAGGGTCACCCCTCTTCCAAATCCCACCGACCCCCTGCTTCCTCCCCTCCAGCCCCACCCCAGCCTTTGAAGAGATGCCGCAGCTGTTGGTGAGCATAGAGGGGCCGCGGAGCCCTGCGCGGCAGGAGCAGGGATGCGAGGGAACTCCCTGCCGACTCCACCTCCTGAGAAGCCTCCGGGGACAGCGTCCGCGCCCTTGGCAACAGCAAGGCAGAAGAAATGTAGATGGGGCTAGTTTTAAAGCAGTATATTGTAGATTACAAATAAGTCGGCAGAAACTTGCTGAGGGACCCCAGCCCATCTCCACATTCACGTATTATCTTTTTTTTCCCCCAGCAAATAGCACGCGATGACGCGATGATACAGTACTTTTAGCTGCCATATGAATGCCCGAGAAGCTGCAGCGTGGCAAAGGAAAACATGCACTGACACAACGCAGGCTGGGTAGTTGACACTTCAAAGCACAATACCGTCTTATAAGCAAAGTTTAATAAAGGATTGAAACACTTATTTCTAGGCACATACATGGAAATAAGTGCATCTCGTACATCTCCTCTACACCTGCAAGTTTCTTGGCAATGCGTGGGTTATTATTATTCATAAATATGAAAATTGATTGAAAAATATCTACGAAAAAGTTTTTCTCTTTTCATCAGTGGGATAACACTATAATGAATTTATTTACATCCCATTGGAAGAAACCAAAACCTGTTTTTCTCTTCCAATATCCCCATTTGTATTGTTTATTTTTAGGTAGAGAGGGGCTGTTTTTTTGTTTTGTTGGTTTGTTTTTTGATATTATTATTTGTTTTGGGGGTGTTTGTGTGTTTGTTTGTTTGTTTGTTTGTTTTGGTGGGTTTGGTTTTTGTTTGTTTGTTTGTTTTAATTTCCTGTTGTTGTTTTTCTTTTGTTTGTGTTTTTAACTGCTAATTCATCTGGGTCCCAAATCACCCATCCCACCATAAAGCAGTACTGAAAATGCTTCTTTCAGCACTGCCCATGTCTGAGCATTCCCTCTCACTCCCCGTTGAGAGCCCGGAGGGGCTGCTGGACTCCCTCTCTCCAGGGAAGGCCCCGGGGAAGAGGGAGGAACAAAGCTTTCAGTCATGCAGCGTCCAAGTGAGTAACAAAAGGGAGGATGTCTGTCTGTCTGTCGAACTCCCAAATCCCTGTTTTTGTGTGCTCAGTCTGGAATTATCCAAGTCCCCCCACTCCCAGCACCTATGAATACAGGCTGTTTCTCCGTCTTGAATGGGGTGATACCCCCATAGAGGATCTGCCTGTAATCTTGATTATCCAGCTATAACTGTCTACTGTATAGAGCTGTTCTATCCTCAGATCTGCTGCACCTAGACTATAAAAAAACCCCAAGCGAGTTGAATTGAAGAATCTTGTTAAAGAAAGAAAAAAAGGGGGAAAAAGAAATAAAGAATAATTTAAAAAAAGGATGGGAGAGATTAAGAGAGAGAGAGGGAAGGAGAGAGAGAAGAGTATGGAAGATAGCAAATTAGAGGGAAAACACTGTCCATGTCTTCACAAACTGAAAAGTCTACCTCATCTTGACTTGTTTGGAGGGCACAGGAGGTGTCTGTGTGTGGGGGACAATGTAATTTTTAAAGATTCAGCTTTATTAATACATTAAGAAAGAGTTCCCTTGGTAGTATCTGTTCTTACAGCTCTGTCTCAGATCCTATAAAACATTAATGCACTGAAAGCTGTTACAGAGATCTGCACCACCAGCTAGAAGCCTTTACCTTCAAAGGAGCTCAATTACAAAAACGATTTTTAATTTTCTGGGGAAAAAAAGACAAGATGAAACGAAAAGGGGTTTTTGGCACAGAGGTCAGGCCCTGGCAGTGGGTGGGCCATGGTGTGGGATGTCACAGCCTGCGGTTTTTGCATGGCCATGGCACATAAGCATACATGAAATGCCCTAGCTTACCACCCAATGAGCAAGCATACAGCTGGATTTCTGTATTAATGGAGTGGGAATACTCTCCACATACAGCAACTAAATTTGGGAAAAAAATCAAGAGATCTGTTCTGGCTGAGAGTAAGCACAAGGCGTGCACACTGGAACATATATTGGGGTCTGTGAACCCTTGGAGTGGAAAAGAAGATAAAACCAAAAAAGTCAGACCAATGCCAAGCCCCCAGAAGCAGAAAGCCACCATGTCTGGAACAAACAGGACCCATGGCTAGAGATATGCCTCCTGCTGCACAGGTAGAGATGATGGCATGTGGAGACTTCAATCCATGCCCACGGTGTCTGAGAGTAAAAAGCAAGGTGTGAACTCAGCAGAAAATCCAGGTGATGGGAAAGAGTGTTTCAAAAAGGGGCAGGCCAGCCTGATAGGCCCACCAGCCTTGGTGGAAAGTTTGTGGTGCAGTCCCAGTGAGGCGAGGTCACCTAAGGCATCACACTGCAACTCCTGCTCCCTTTTTCTAGGCCTTGACATCTCAGATCTGAGCTTATACAGTCCAGTCCATTTTGGAACATCCCATAGTTTGCGTGACTTGGTTACCCCTCCCAGGTATTTTTTAAGTTCTCTTCTTTAGCACCAGTAAAGAAATTAAAAATATGGGGAGATTTTTTGTTGTTATCGTTTACGGTTTTTTTCTTCTAATTTTTTTCTTTTTTTGTTTTTTTACTGAATTGTTGGCATGTTTCAAGCAACAAGACTCATGGGTTGTGGGGTGATAAGATGGGGGTTTTTTGCTAAATTCTTTTATTTTTTTTTTTTTTAATTCTCACTTCAATTTTACTTCTTGAAGAACAGCTTTGACAACATATATCGCACTCATTATAAGAAGCAAAGGATTATATCAAAAATTATTAGTATAGAATCACAGGAAACCTGGTTTGGAACCAGAAAAAAAATACAAAACAGATATAGATACATAGACACAGGACAATTCTTTTATAATTATTTGGAAAATGTTATTTTCCCCTAATTCTCCTTTTTTTTTCTTTATGCGCATATGATGTTTTTTAACTTTTACCAAAATTGAAAATAAAGACTAATATATTACAAAAGGAGTAACAATGTTCATGGTAAATGTTTGCGCATAGAAATTTTGTTGTTGTTTGCTTGGTTTTGGGCTTCTTTTTTTTTTTTTTCTACACAAGGTTCAGTTCAGTTTCAATGTTTTTATGTTTTGTTGCTTAACTGTACAGCATATATCAACAACAGTCCACAATAAATCCTGGAAGATCCAGTATCCCCTTCAGGTTTGATTAATATCCCCTCAATACTCATTTTTTTTTTGTCTCTTTTATTAATATTATTTATTTTTTCCTCCTCTCCGAAAGAAAACAAAACAAAACAAAAACCAAAATAGGTCAAAAAAAAAAAAAAAGGCGAAACATCACAACCTCCACGGACAACAGGTCCGTCCTTCTCCCCTCCACGGCCACATCTCTGCTCCCACTCGCCCTTTCTTTTGTTCAGTGTCCACCACCCGGGCCCCCCCTGCACCCTGACTGCCCCTCGGTGCGAGACTTCCCCTCTCCGCCGCTCCGCCGCCTCTCTGCTGGGGGTGCGGGATGAGCTCTAGGAGCACTGGATGGACATGTAAGGCCAGTTGAAGCTGCTCCCCGACAGTAGCATATCCCTGATGAGGGTTTCGATGGGGGTTTTACCTACCAAGCGGACGAAGAAGAGCTGCTCGATGACGGAGGAGGAGACGGTGCGCAGGGAGGGCAGCCGCAGCAGCAGCTTCCCGAAGCGGCTCGGCTGGTTGGGGTACTGGCTCCGCACGTACTCTTCTAGCGCGCACTGCGATTTCTCCTGGAGGCTCTCGATGTGCGCAGCATCCGATAGGCCGCAGGCGTCTGCCCACCGCACCGCACCCGCAGAGGCAGCCACAGAACGGCGGCAGGCGAGAGGAGAGTGGAGGAGGGAGGTGGAGGAGGAGGAAGCCGGGGGGGGAGATGGTTAGTGGCTGGGAACCACACAGGGAAACTCCACGAGGATGGGGGGCAGCCCAAAGGCGCAGCCACCATCCCATCCCATCCCATCCCATCCCATCCCATCCCATCCCATCCTATCCTATCCTATCCTATCCTATCCTATCCTATCCTATCCTATCCTATCCTATCCTATCCTATCCCATCCCATCTCATCCCATCTCATCCCATCCCATCCCGTCTCATCCCATTCCATTCCATTCCATTCCATTCCATTCCATTCCATTCCATCCCATCCCATCCCATCTCATCCCATCCCATCCCATCCCATCCCATCCCATCCCATCCCAAACCATCCCATCCCATCCCATCCCATCCTATCCTATCCTATCCTATCCTATCCTATCCTATCCTATCCTATCCTATCCTATCCCATCCCATCCCATCCCATCCCATCCCATCCCATCCCATCCCATCCTATCCCATCCCATCCCATCCCATCCCATCCCATCCCATCCCATCCCATCCCATCCCATCTATCCCACCCCAAGCCACCCTATCCCATCCTGTGCACCGCTGCCAAATAAATAACATGACCTCGCTCTGCCTCATCGCCACCGTGGGTATTTTCACCCAGAATGTGATGGGGTGCCAACACCCCACTCGTCCCAGTCACACACACACGCACAAACCCCCACACTTTCTTTTCACATCCCCCCCACCGACACTCCGCGCTGTCGAGCGTGGTTTCTGCTCCAGGGAGCCCGTCACCGGGATGCTGGAAACCTGGACCAGCCCCCTTAAATAACACTGAGAGGAAGAAAAATAAGGTATTGGGGAAAATAATAATAGTAATGATGGTAATAATAATAAATAACAATAATAATAATAATAAGATAAGCAGAGTCGCACGTAAGCTGATTGAGACACAAGGAGTTTGTTGACATGGCTGCACATCACAGAGAGGCAGCAGCTAGGACCTGCAGCGACTGGCAGGGAGCCGACTGGGAGATGCCGTGGGGCAGGGGAGTCTCCTCTGCTCCTGCATTGCTGCCAGTGATCGCAAATTTGTGATGTCTTTGCGGGCTTTATGATAAATCTGGTAGCAAAGGGCTAGGTTAGTTCCAGCTTGTGCTCAGTAGGCGTCTGTAGCTCTCAGACACAAAGCTGGGGAGAGCTGCAGTGGCTAAGCCTTGTCTAAATGAAACCAGAGAGACTCCTTCCTTATAGGTCTTTCTGGCACCCAAACTGTCAGAAACATATGGCTTGCACCTTGCAGAACTACATGGCCTGGGCAAAGGTGCACTAATCTGAGAGCAGAAACCCTTTACATCCACTTATTTGTATCTATACACATTATTCTGTTTATATAGATACAAGCAGAGAGGTATGGATGTATCTGTGCATTTGCACACACACAGAGACACTTACAAGCACATATCCTATCTCAGAGAACACATAACCCAAACCAGAGGATAATTGTGCACCAGCTGCTTGTAGAAGGACTTGCTCAGGAAACTACAGTCATGGAAAAGTGATGGGTATGCCCAGATGGTTGAAAGCATCCACATTGTTTCAAATATTCAGAATAGATATTAAAAACACAAAACAAAAAAAAAACTAAAAACCCTAACCAAAAAAAAAAAAACCAATCAACCAACAAACAAAAAAAACACCCTCCAACCATCAAGATCAGAGCAAGGCAGTCAGCTAGTTGTGCAGGTTAACAGATCAAAGCCAGACTTTACTAATATATAGATCCATATATGAATTAGTTAATGGCCCACTAAAAGACATTATAAAAATGTGAATGTAGAGTTGTGACCCTGGGAAGACACAACAAATTAACAAATTATTCAAAGCTAAAAATAAAATAAAATAAAATCTGTTGCACAGGCATTTTTGAATCTTAAGTCTTCCCTTACCAAGAACTGACTTTATAAAGATTTCTGAACACCTTCATCTACAATACTATGGCCTCAAGCAAAAATACAAATAAAACAAGCCAAAATTTAGGAACTTCTGAGAAGGAGAACCTTTGACCTGGGCTGTGGACTTAGCATCCCTCAGACACACAGTTACCTGAGCCAGGCTGCTCGGCTAATCCATACTCTACCTTTAATGCAATGATATTTTGCAACATCTAAAGCACCAGGTTGCAACATATACATCTATCAAAAGCTGGGGCCTGTTCTTGTTTGCAATACATATCAAAAACCACAGACATGCCACAAATCAGATTCCGTATTTACAAATACCTTGCTGTTTTACATGCATTATCTGCCCATTATGCATTAGGATCCTATTCAACTTCCAAACAATGCAATATGAAAGGGTCTTACTGACACCCTGGCAGAGCTTTTTTCTTTATGCTCCATATGTCATATCCTTAAGGTTAGTAAAATACTTATCAGATATTTACAGTAAGTGCACCTATAAGTGCAGGTCACTGGACAATGTGGATGGCGAACTTGCATCAGTCTGATACGTGTGTGTGTTTGAAAAATTGCCACAGGTTTTGCCTTAGAACTCAAAAAACTCAGAATTTTCTCATGACATAGTATCTGTTTGGCTTAAACTATTTTAAATGGTCTGGCATATGCCTTCACTTGGGTTTTATTTCACTGTCTTAAGTGGAGGTGGGAAGGCTCAATTCTCCCTTCTGAATGAAATTAAAAATAATAATAATTAAGGGATCCACAATTCGATTAGATTATGCAGCCCAGAGAGGTGCAATCCATGGGAGAAATAATGCAATCCACATTTACTGAAGGTAAATTATTATTCCATCTCAGATGGGCTAATGTGAAAATCCTGTGTGTGCCTTGCTTTTTTATATGGCAGTGTGTCAATAAAGGAAAGCTCTATATTTCTTCTTGCAGTCTATGGAAAAGAAATTATGTAAATAAATAACCATTACTGTTCAACACACTCCAGTCTTCCCCTTTATAGTGGTGGCAATGTATTTCATATTACATGTTCAGAAGAGTTTAGTGTTCAGAAAATATAGACATAATCAGCTGGCATCTAACTAGAAATCAAGCGTTCTTATTGCGCTGCAAATAGATTTATTTGATTTATGTTATCTGTCTCTGTCTTTTCCCGGAAACATTTATTTATGACAATGAAAACTCAGATGAAGGAATTAATAATGCTAAAGTTTGGCAGCAGGGAGAAGGAGATGAGGGCAAGGAGGAGGGTATGTGAGAGAAGGGTAAAGGAGGCAAGAAAGGAGCTGGTTTTGGGTTACTTCACAGCTTCTGGATGGTGTCCAGAATTTTACAGAATAAATACATGCTCTCTGGGACCCAAATGTAGAAACCACAATAGGAAAAATCCATGACAGTTTTAGCTACTTAGTCCTTAGTGAAGGACTTTGGACAATATGCCTAAAAATGTCTTTTCTGTCACTTAAAGTTTGTTTAAAAGTTGGATGACTTTGAGAAAGGCTTCTCATTAATTCCCTTCTGAATATGTAATGAAAAAAAGTTTAGTGAAAAGTGGAAATGTGTGGATGGGGTAAGGAGTAGTAGATTACTCCTGACATCAGTCTATTTTCTGACATGCCCTGTCTGATCCTGCTAATATTATTGTTCCCTTCATTCATTCTCCACTCCACTGTGGGAAGGCGCTTCTCCCCCCATAAATGTTATTACATTTGGTTTTATTATATGTAAATGAAGGGCTCCTCTAAAGCCACTTATGCTTTTTCTAGCCAAGGTCAATTGTTTCAGAAGTAAAGGGGGAAGATGGAGGGTAACAGGGAGAGAAGAAAAAGAGGGGAAAATAAATTTTCCCTCAACCATGTCCCTATCAGGGGCAACTTCCTTCACAGGGCCTTTGACGTGTGGAAGGGCTAAGGCACAGGCCAGACATTTTCCCAGCTCTGCTTAGGAAGAATCTCTCCAAATTGGGTCTGGGAAAAAAAAAAAAAAAAACAGTTCTCCTGGACTGTGCGTTTTTATTGATGATCTTCCTGAAATGAATGGGAAAGGAAAGTCTGGGAGTCTGCAGGCAGGCTGTGGAGTTAAATCACCCTGATAAATGCAGGCAGGTCTCTTTGTCACTCTTGAAAAACATGTTTCCATCAAGAAGACTTATTATGATAAAATACATTAAAATGTCGAGTTGGCTGTTCAGTAAATCTTCCGTTTGTTTCAAGTTTTGCACATTATCCTTTGCAAAGAAATATTCTTTCCAATGCTGCGAGACTGCATTTGCACTGGAAGTAAAAGGGGGCAGTCACAGTACGTGTCTCTGACCACCCTGCATACAAATTAGATACTCCTGTCTAAATAAATTATCTGATGTTCAAATCGATATTAATACTACATTTGCTACATTACAATATAGTGCAAATTTAGGAGACATTTTAATACAATGTAAATACTATCTTTTGTGCTTGAAAGGCAGCAAATATTGATGGATTATAAACTGCTCGGTGTTAAACAAGGCCTTTGAACGATTTGCCATCTTTGTTCAGGAATGCTTTTAATTTTGCCTTGGCCTGGTTTTAAGTCACATTTATCAGAACTGTTAAGTCATTGCTAATTGGAAAAAGAGGGAAGAAGCTCATACAAAAGAGGAGCTAGGGGATGGGGAGAGGGGATATAAAAAATGAAAAAGAAAAAAACAAAGAAAAGCAAGTAGGAAAGGTGGCAATTAGTCACATCGTGATGATAATTAGAATAATTAAAAAAAAAACTACACTGCCCAGACTCTTATCTTGCCTTGTTTCCATTTCCTATATTTCCTTCACATAGTTCCCCTTTGATGTTTATAAATTCTCCCTTGCAGGTTACAATAATAGTGCATGTATTATATTCTTATAGGCTATGACCAGAGCACTTCAAAGGCAATGCTAATGCAACTTTCCTGCTAGTTAATTCAAACCATCTATCACAGGGAAAAATTGTTAACATGCATGTTTCCACCGCCTACACTTAATTTGATTTTGGTTTTTAGTATTATTTTTTTGGAGGGGCTGTGTGCTAAAGAGCCAGTATTAGTGGCGATGAGGATGATCCCTGGACTGGAGTGTATCCCCATCAGGTGCTATGCTTCCTTGACCTTCAGTCCCTTTCCTTTAAAAATAATTCTGTTTAATTTTTCCCCCTTATTTTCCTGCATGTGGTTTGGGGTTTTCTTGCTTATTTTTTCCCTCACATCTCACATCCCCAGCCCGTCCCCTCACCTGAGGTGAAGAGGACGATGGCTTTCAGGCAGCTGTATTCAGCCGAATCGACGTGCAGCGCCTTCAGCTTCTCCACCTGTTCCTGGAAGATGCGGATGTGGTCCATGAAGGCGACAACGCGGTCGGCCGACATGGGGGAGGCGTGGAGGCCGGCGGCGGCAAGGAGCGGGGCCACATGGAGGGGCATGGAGCACTGGGCAGCATTGAGGACGAAGAGCTCGCTCCAGGTGAGCCGCAGCAAGGCCACCTGGTCGGTGATCTGCAGGTCTGGGAAGAAGGGAATATTGCGGGCCCACTCGACGGCGCTGAAGAGCAGACGGGCGGCCAGCTCGCAGATGTTCTCGATGCCCATGATGTTGTTGGGCTGCATGCACTGGCTGCCGTAGCGGGAGGTGGGGTAGGGCTCGGCCCGCAGCAGGAGGGAGATGTACCCCGAGAGATAGCAGTGCCCGTTCAGAGGGTCGCCGTTGGTCAGGGCGTATTGGCCGGGGTTGGGTTGGGTGGGCGGCATTCTTCCTCGCTGAACCGCTGACAAAAAGAAGGAGAGAAGGAGAGGAAATGTGCATCCAGGAGGCTCGCAGACATCGCCCCGGCGGCGCTGCCAACCAGCCGGAGACAATGCCGGGCTTCTTCCCCTCCCCGCCACCGCCTCGCCCCCGACACACGCACAGGCACGGACAGACAGAGGCATGCGGAATCGGGCAGCTGCCGTCGACCTGCATTGAGCCCCCCGCCCGGCCCCTGCATCGGCCCCGGCCCCGACCCCTGCTCAGGCAGCCTCAGCCCAGCGGCAGCCAAGCGCGTTCCACTCCCCCCACCCCCGACCACAATGCAGACAGGCTTCACAAAATAAACAGATTAAAAAGAAAGGAAAAAAAAAAAAGCCAAGGCAAACAAGACAAATCCGCACACAACCCCCTCTTCCCCCCTCCCCTCTCGTAACAAAAGAAAGGCCCGTAAGTAAAAAAAAAAAAAAAAAAAAAAAAAAAAAAATCAAAGAAATCCTGCGGGTGGTGACAAAGTAGAGTTAAAAATCACAGCCAACTGTAAAAAATATAGCCAAGCTCTGTGGTGAATCCCAGCCTATTGCCCTGATACTGCTGAAATTTACAAGTAAACTGATGTATCGCTTTTTAGAATAAAATATTAAATAAAATAATTCATAAAACCAAATGCGTCCATATTCTTCAAAAATACCTCGTCGTTACCCTTCAAGCTGGAACAGGTCGCAGCGTTCCAGCTCCCCACTGCTAACTTTATCACACAGAACCAGCTTTCCATCGAGTCCCCCCCTCCCCCGCCCAGCAAAGTTTTCCCTGCTAAAAGGAAGAGAAAGGTTAAATATTATCAAGGGAAAGGGGGAAATAAAATAAAAATGTCCGAACTTACAATAGCCAAACATTCGTGGAAAAAAAAGGGGACGGTGTAATTAATATCTTTGGTGAGCTGTTGCCACTGCAAAAGCCTGCAGTCAGCGTTGCACAGTGAATGCACAAGCTTGCAACTGCAAAAACACTGGATTCATTAACCATCTCCACACAGAGCGTAAGCATGCCTCGAGTCCCGAAAGCTGACCAAAGTTGGGGTTTTTTGATTTTTTTGGGTTTTTTTTGGGTTTTTTTGGTTTTGTTTTGTTTTGGTTTGGCTTTTTTTTTTGTTGTTTTTGGTTTTTTTTTTTTTTTTTTTGGTGGGTGCATGTGTTTTATTCCATCAGTGCCAGCATTTGCAGCCGCTTGCCATGTAAACAAATGTAACTTCAGGGGAAGATACGGCTACTCAGGCTTGTACCCTGCACACAGACACCCCGCACAACCGCACACACTTGCAGGCACACACTCGCACATGCAATCACTCATGTTTTCGGCGTGCCATATTTTTCTCAACTTTCTCTTTTCTTTCCCAACGAGCCCTCCTCGCCACCCGGGTCAGATTTCTGTCCTGCTGCCCTCCAGCCTACCTCTCCCTCTTCAATCTACTTGCAAACTCGGCAGATATTTTTTCATTTAATTGCATGCACAATTCTCACTTTTTTGTTTATTTTTTCTCCTCCTTCCTTAAAAAAAAAAAATTTGCTTGCCTCCACTCTCCCAGGTGCCTACCAACAGCCTCTGCAACTACCAATGAAGCCATCATATTTGGGAGCTCTTTCAGATCTGGAGCAGCCTAATTCAGTTCCTTTTCTTGTGGCATATAAAATACAGTTTTAAAATCCCTGCTCCGCAAAATCAACTATTTTGTTGATGTGACGTCTTTAGAACATCTTTAGCGACAGTCACAGGGTAAATTTTAAACCGAGAGAACATGTTTCAAGAAGAAAGGAGGGCAGGAAATCTCCCTACACGAGAATGAGTCGGAACGAAAGGAAAACCACAGACAACTTTTGGAAAGGATGAGAAAAAAATAGCAGAGCTGTTGGAAATAGTGGGGACCCCGTGCCAGATGCAGGCTGTGGATGATGCTAAAATGAGAAGAACAGGTAAAGAGGTTATAAATCGAGATTTATATGAAGACTTTAAGGAGAGGGTGGAGTTTGATGAAGAAATAAAATGAGCAGAGCACTAATTTAAAAAAAAAAAAAAAAAAAAAAGAAGAAAGAATGGACAGAAGTACAGAAACACCGTTCTAGTCACAAACTTTCCTTTGAACGCATGGAATGAAAACAAGGCCAAATCTCTCACAGAAGCACACTCCGGGGCACCGGGAAGCACAGGGAAGCGAAGATAGAGTAGCACATTCCTCCCCTTTTCTTTTCCCCCCACCTTTTTTTCCCTTCCATCTTTTTCACACCCTTTCCTCTTTCTCTAATTACAAGTCTTTCATCTTTCTTTCGGGAAAAATGAGCCTGAGAGATGAATCTACCGAGAGGTATTGCACGTTTAAAAAGAAATGATGGGGTGGAAAGGGGGTGGGGAGGGGGTGAGGGGGAAGGAATCTGAATGGAGTCACATCTCGTACGGGAGAAAGATGTATCTCCCCCCATCCTCCGGTCTCATGCCAACAATAGACAAAACCACATCTAAAACACTCACACGCACACACGCATACACGCGCGCGCAGGGGGAAGTGGGGATAGCGGCTAAATGATAAATATTTAGCAAGCGATTGTAATAATAGTAGTAGTAATAATAATAAATTCTCTGCACAATTATCAGGAAAGGGGACAGTGTGGCAGTGCTGGAGAAGGGGGTGGGGAGGAGCGGGAGGGAGGGCAGGAGGCACAAACCAAAAAGCAAAAGAAAACACCACCAACCACCATCGACAATAACAACAGAACCTGGTGCAAAGCTGCCAGATGGAGTGCAGGCAGAGGAAGAGATTGACATGTGCATGGAAATATATAGAGAGTCCTGGCTGGATTGCTACGGAGAGCTGTAAATATATATATATATATATATATATATATATATATGTGTGTGTGTGTGTGTGTGTGTGTGTGTGTGTGTGTGTATTTATTTTTACATATTTATATTTATATGCGTGTGTGTTTGCACGCTGCGCGTGTGCGCGTGTGTGTGTGTATATATATGTATATGCATATAGGTGAGCGTATGTGCGCGTACGGACAGGCAGACACAGACAGACGGAGAGCCCTCGCACACGCACGCCTGCACAGCCAAAGGGAGAGGAGAGCGATAGCATAGTAGGGAAGAAATATTCACCTTCCCGCCTCATGCCCACTTTGAGGCACTTCTTGAGGCGGCAGTACTGGCACTGGTTGCGGTGATGCTGGTCGATGGGACAGTTCCTGTTGGCGCGGCATGTGTAAGTTAAGTTCCTGCGGACGCTCCTCTTGAAGAAACTTTTGCAGCCCTCGCAGGTGAACTGGCCGTAGTGCTTGCCGCTGGACTTGTCTCCACACACCACACATTCGATGTGCTGCTGGCTCTGCCCCGAGCCCTGCTGGCCCGCTCCCTTGTCTCCGGCCGTGCCCGGCGTGGAGGGGGGTCCCGGCTGGCTGGGGGTCTGCGGGGTGTGTGGGGTGGCCGAACTCCCCTGCTGCTGGGGCTGCTGCTCCCGGGCCGGCTGCGTCGCGGCGGGGTTGGGGCCGCTCGGAGTGCCCCCAGCCACGTCTTCCTGCGGATCTCGCCAGCTGCTAACTACCATTGCCATATCTCGGGCCCAAAAAAGTGCTGGGGAGCGGCGCGTCTCGCTGCGGGCTGCCGGGGAGTGAGGCGGGGGGCGGGGGGGTGGCGGCCGCCCGGGCGCCGGGGGCGAGCGGAGAGCGAGGGGACCCTTGCTGCCGCCTGCCTCCGCCTCGGCTGCCGCCGCCGCTGCCCTGCTGCCGCCGCCGCTGCTGCCGGCTGGAGCCGCTCCTGCCGTTTTCTTTATTTTATTTATTTTTCGCCGCCGCGAGCCCCCCTCCTCTCGCTCGCGCTCTTGCTAATTTTTTTTTTTTTTAGAGAGGGGGAGGGGGCGACGGAGGATTTTCTCCGTCTCTCTTTTCCCCCCCTTCCCTTTCCTTTTCCTCCTGTCCTTTTCCTTTCCTTTCCTTCCCTGCCCTTTCCAGCGCTCCCCCCCTCTTTAAAATACCCCCTTCTGACCGCTTCTCTCCCTCTGCTGCCGCTCTCCCCGGCTCTCACTGCCTCTTCTCGCCCTCCCCCCCCCCCCCCCCCCCCCGCCACTTCAAGTTGCAAAATCAGAAACGGCAAACAAGGCTGTCGGGAGACGCATTCAGGAGAGTAACACGCCGGACACGCAGGCAGACACGCGCGCAAACGCCCGGCACACGGCTCCCCACTCGCGCACACGCACACACGCACAGGCACAGGCACACGCGGTCCGGGCGCTACGGGCGCGGAGGATGTGCAGGCATAGAGGAAGCCGCGGCGCCGCCGAGGAGGAGGAGGAGGAAAAGGAGGAGGAGGTGGAGGAGGAGGAGGGGAAGGAAGAGGAGGAGGAGGTCGCCGCTCGCCGCTCGTCGCCGCCGGGGCTCGGCCGCCGCCGCTCCCGCGGAGGCTGCTGTCGCCGCCGCTGTCGCTGCCGCCGGTGCCGGTGTGGGTTCTCGGGGAGGCGGGAGGTCGAGAGAGGAGCCGCTCGCCGGCGATCAGAGTATGGACGTGTCCGGGGGCCAGGTCCAGGGCAGGGCGCCGTCAGCCATTCAGGGCGGTGGAGCCGGGGAGCGCGGCGGAGGCGGGCGGGGAGCTGAGGCAGTTTGATCTCCTGTCGCGGCGGCAGGGAAGGAGGAGGAGGAGGTTGCCGGTCGCTGCTCTTTCTCTCCCGAGCTGCTCTCTCGCTCTCTCTCTGTCTCTCTCGCTCGCTCGCGCTCTCTCTCGCCTTTTTTTTTTTTTTTTTTTTTTTTTTTTTTTTTTTTTTTTAAATCGCAGAAAAAAATCGGATATGACTAAATTCGCAGAGGAGACGAATTCACGGCGAAGCGTAAAAATAGAGAACGGGAATAATAATGACACTTGCAGGAAAAAGAGAGATCCAAAGTAGGTCGGTAAATAAATCCTCTTCTCCTCTTTCTTGCCGTTTCGGTGTTCTTCTCGTGTGAGAGCGCACGATACTGGTTGCGAGGAAAAAAAAAGGAAAAAAAATCGGTGGAAATAGTCCCAAAAAGATTCTTTTTTTAGTTTGTTTAGTTGCTTAAAAAAAGTATTTCGTGTAAAAATTCATCACCCAGAAGAGAAGCCCTCCCCCAAAATAAAAAAATAGGCAAGAATGGTTAAAATAATAACGGTATTAAGATGTGAACGCGTTCTCTCTCCGGACTTTCCCCCCTCCCCCCCCTGTTTCTCCCTCTCTCCTTTCCCCCCTTTTTCTTTCTTTCTTTCCGAGTTTTTTTTTTTTTTTTTCCCAGTTTCACCTCTCTCCTCTTCTCCTGCAGGAATGAAGCGAAAGACACAAGGAGGAAGGGTGGAAAAAAGAAGAAAAGGAAGGAGAAGAGGGAGATGAAGGGGGGGCACACAACTAATAGAATATGCAAGAAAGGGAGGGGGGGGGGGAGAGGGAGAGAGGGGGAGAGAGGGAGAGAGGGGGAGAGAGGGAGAGAGAGAGAGAGAGAGAGAGAGAGACCCAAAAAATGAATGCGTTTAAACGGGAAGCCTAGCGAAGCAATGTTTCCGAAAGGGGGATCTGCGCGAATGTCTGTATATAGTGAACTTTGACACTACTATTGAAACTGACACGTTTCTATGGAGATCACTGCCTTATATGGAGCTCGTGTCAAGGAGCCAAGAGAAGGGCTGCTGGCAACTGATAATCAAAGGCGACTAACTGGTCAGAGCCCTGAACTGGGGGGAGAGAAATTGGGAGGCTAAGGTTGCCAAGCCTCCTTCACTCCATTGGTAACCCCCCCCGACACCCGCCCCCCCCCCGCGCTTTCCCCTTCCTTCCTTCCTTCCTTCCTTCCTTCCTTCCTTCCTTCCTTCCTTCCTTCCTTCCTTCCTTCCTTCCTTCCTTCCTTCCTTCCTTCCTTCCTTCCTTCCTTCCTTCCTTCCTTCCTTCCTTCCTTCCTTCCTTCCTTCCTTCCTTCCTTCCTTCCTTCCTTCCTTCCTTCCTTCCTTCCTTCCTTCCTTCCTTCCTTCCTTCCTTCCTTCCTTCCTTCCTTCCTTCCTTCCTTCCTTCCTTCCTTCCTTCCTTCCTTCCTTCCTTCCTTCCTTCCTTCCTTCCTTCCTTCCTTCCTTCCTTCCTTCCTTCCTTCCTTCCTTCCTTCCTTCCTTCCTTCCTTCCTTCCTTCCTTCCTTCCTTCCTTCCTTCCTTCCTTCCTTCCTTCCTTCCTTCCTTCCTTCCTTCCTTCCTTCCTTCCTTCCTTCCTTCCTTCCTTCCTTCCTTCCTTCCTTCCGCAACTTCCTTCCGCAACTTCCTTCCGCAACTTCCTTCCGCAACTTCCTTCCTTCCGCAACTTCCTTCCTTCCTTCCGCAACTTCCTTCCTTCCTTCCTTCCGCAACTTCCTTCCTTCCTTCCTTCCGCAACTTCCTTCCTTCCTTCCGCAACTTCCTTCCTTCCGCAACTTCCTTCCTTCCGCAACTTCCTTCCTTCCGCAACTTCCGCAACTTCCTTCCGCAACTTCCGCAACTTCCTTCCGCAACTTCCTTCCGCAACTTCCTTCCGCAACTTCCTTCCGCAACTTCCTTCCTTCCGCAACTTCCTTCCTTCCGCAACTTCCTTCCTTCCGCAACTTCCTTCCTTCCTTCCGCAACTTCCTTCCGCAACTTCCTTCCGCAACTTCCTTCCGCAACTTCCTTCCGCAACTTCCTTCCGCAACTTCCTTCCGCAACTTCCTTCCGCAACTTCCTTCCGCAACTTCCTTCCGCAACTTCCTTCCGCAACTTCCTTCCTTCCTTCCGCAACTTCCTTCCTTCCTTCCTTCCTTCCTTCCGCAACTTCCTTCCTTCCTTCCTTCCTTCCGCAACTTCCTTCCTTCCTTCCTTCCTTCCTTCCTTCCTTCCTTCCTTCCTTCCTTCCTTCCTTCCTTCCTTCCTTCCTTCCTTCCTTCCTTCCTTCCTTCCTTCCTTCCTTCCTTCCTTCCTTCCTTCCTTCCTTCCTTCCTTCCTTCCTTCCTTCCTTCCTTCCTTCCTTCCTTCCTTCCTTCCTTCCTTCCTTCCTTCCTTCCTTCCTTCCTTCCTTCCTTCCTTCCTTCCTTCCTTCCTTCCTTCCTTCCTTCCTTCCTTCCTTCCTTCCTTCCTTCCTTCCTTCCTTCCTTCCTTCCTTCCTTCCTTCCTTCCTTCCTTCCTTCCTTCCTTCCTTCCTTCCTTCCTTCCTTCCTTCCTTCCTTCCTTCCTTCCTTCCTTTCTTCCTTCCGCAACTTCCGCAACTTCCGCAACTTCCGCAACTTCCGCAACTTCCTTCCTTCCTTCCGCAACTTCCTTCCTTCCTTCCGCAACTTCCTTCCTTCCTTCCGCAACTTCCTTCCTTCCTTCCTTCCTTCCTTCCTTCCTTCCTTCCTTCCTTCCTTCCTTCCTTCCTTCCTTCCTTCCTTCCTTCCTTCCGCAACTTCCTTCCGCAACTTCCTTCCTTCCTTCCGCAACTTCCTTCCGCAACTTCCTTCCGCAACTTCCTTCCGCAACTTCCTTCCTTCCGCAACTTCCTTCCTTCCGCAACTTCCTTCCTTCCGCAACTTCCTTCCGCAACTTCCTTCCGCAACTTCCTTCCGCAACTTCCTTCCTTCCTTCCGCAACTTCCTTCCTTCCTTCCACAACTTCCTTCCGCAACTTCCTTCCTTCCTTCCGCAACTTCCTTCCTTCCGCAACTTCCTTCCTTCCGCAACTTCCTTCCTTCCTTCCGCAACTTCCTTCCGCAACTTCCTTCCGCAACTTTCTTTCTTTCTTTCTTTCTTTCTTTCTTTTCTTTCTTTCTTTCTTCTTTCTTTCTTTCTTTCTTTCTTTCTTTCTTTCTTTCTTTCTTCTTTCTTTCTTTCTTTCTTTCTTTCTTTCTTTCTTTCTTTCTTTCTTTCTTTCTTTCTTTTCTTTCTTTCTTTCTTTCTTTCTTTCTTTCATTCTTTCTCTTTCTTTTCTTCTTTCTTTCCTTCTTTCTCTTTCATTATTTCTCTTTCTTTCTTTCTTTCTTTCTTTCTTTCTTTCTTTGTTCCTTTTTCTTTCTTTTTTCCTATTTCTTTCTGTCTCTCTCTTTTTTCTTTCTTTCTTTCTTTCTTTCTTTCTTTCTTTCTTTCTTTCTTTCTTTCTTTCTTTCTTTCTTTCTTTCTTTCTTTCTTTCTTTCTTTCTTTCTCTCTCTTTCTTTCTTTCTTTCTTTCTTTCTTTCTTTCTTTCTTTCTTTCTTTCTTTCTTTCTTTCTTTTTCTTTCTTTCTTTATTTCTTTCTCTTTCTCTTTCTTTCTTTCATTTTCTTTCTTTCTTTCTTTCTTTCTTTCTTTCTTTCTTTCTTTCTTTCTTTCTTTCTTTCTTTCTTTCTTCTTTCTTTCTTTCTTTCTTTCTTTCTTTCTTTCTTTCTTTCTTTCTTTCTTTCTTTCTTTCTTTCTTTCTTTCTTTCTTTCTTCCCTTTATTTTTTTAAAATTCAAATTTAAAAAATAATATTCTCTGCTACCTAGTGAATGAGATGGGGAAGGGAGGGGAGAAGGGAGGGGGGAGGAAGGGAAGGAGGGAGAGAGGAAGGGTAGAGAGAGAGGAGATTCTTCTGACAAGCACAGTTTACACTGAGATTCCCCTGTGCTGCTATTTACTTTGAGCCCTGATTAGTATGGGTCATCCATGACCCCTCTACCCCCCACCCCATCACACACATGGCCAGAGGAGGATGCATTGTGATAGACAGAAAGGTGCAATTAAAAGGACACGATGTGGGCTCCCTGTGAAAAGTTGGTGTGGGTTGGTTTTTTTTTTTGTGTGTGGTTTTTTTTTGTTTGTTTGTTTTTTGGGATTTTTTTGGTTTGTTTTTTGTCGTTTTTTTTTCCTACAGATCTGAATTAGGGATTTGTCCTCCACTTTCCCGTTGCAAAAGCCACTCCAGGGATTTTAATGATGGAGAAGGAAACACTCGCGCTGCACGGAGGAGCAGGCACCCGTATATGCACACCCCTGCACACACACGCGCTCGAGTCCACACACATATTCAAATCCCCATATGTTCCCATCCCACTTCGGGCTATTTTTGCAGCCTGTCCCTCGTTCCTCACCCCTCATTCCTCACCTAACATGTCCACCTGCAGCCCCGCAGGGCTCCACGCTTCTCGCGGGAGTTTCACCCCTACCCTTTAATTTTATTTTGGGGGTGTGTGAGCAGTCAGAACAACCCCAACAGCCCTGCACGCAATGCCCTTCCCCTCCCTCCCCTCCCCCTGGGTCTCCTCATCTCCCTAATGAGTTGCTCCACGCGGGTAGGGAGGATGCGCGGGGGGCTCGCGGGGTGTTGGTCCCCCTTTTTCCTCCCCGCTCCCCTCCGCGGCCCGGCGAGGCCTCGGCCCCGAAGAGGAGGAATCGCTGGCTCCGGCTGCCATCTAGTGGGCACGGAGCCGTCGGCCCGGGGGAGCCCGGGAAGCTGGGGGTTCCACGCCTGTTTGCGGCCTTCCACCCCATCCCCGATTCTACAAAAAAATGTATTTCTCCTTTTTTATTTTAAATAGAAAACTGCACTGAGGAGAAGACCTTCTTCTTTTCACTTTCTGTCTCTCTCACAAACCAGCCTTATCGGCAGCTTCCCTTTTGTCAGCGATCTGAAACTTGCCTTGGGTTCGAAAGACTGCATGTGACAAAGAAGAAACAGACTGAAAACTGAACAACTCCCCCCCCGCAACAAAAAATCCCACCAAAACTAACACCCCAGGCCCCTCTACTCGGCACCATACCTTTCTCTTAGCTCCCATTAAAGTTAATAATCAGATTAGAAGCTGGACGGAAAACCTGCAGAAGGAAAGTGAATTAAATAGGTGACAAAAGTGTTATTGTTATTATTTATTTTTGTAAAGTGATGTTGCTTTAATTAAAAGTGAAGAGAAAAAAACCAAGCCCCTCAAATTTGATGTATAGTGATCATGATATTTTTTTTTTTTCTTTCCCTGTCAACTCTGAAATCTGAGGCTGGGAGCCGCCTGAAGAAAAGATTCCTTCATCATTTCTAAGATCAGAATAAACGCTTGATTTTGTCCCGAAATAATGAAGAGATTTTCAATGAGTCCCTTGGCCAAGCCGTCTCTGTTGTATGTTGCATTGATAAAAAGGATGTTATTGACTATGCAACAGTAGGCTTCTTTCCTCTCTCTCACTCTTTCCAAATAAAGTCTCCGTCCTGTCTCTTGATCAGTAAAAAGTGAAACGAATAAGATTAAATAGGACAAAAAAGCAAGCTCCGTATGTGTATCATCTAGATTTTACTCCCCAGACTGTGAAGAGACAGGGAGTAAAAGAGGCAGAGCAAGGCACGGAGACGGGGCGGGGGGGAGAGAGAGAGAGAGAGAGAGAGAGAGAGAGAGAGAGAGACAGAGGCAGAGACACAGACACAGACACAGACACAGACACAGACACAGGCACAGACAGAAAGCCTGAGAGAAGGTGAACGGACTCAGCAGCCGCAGCCCAGCTCCTCCTGGACCGGGCACCCTGCCGACGGCCCCGACTCCCCTGGCCACCCCAGGCAAGTCGCCGCTTCCTTCCTCGAATGGTTTCGGGACAGAGGGAGGGGAGCGAGGCCGCGACACTTGGCAGGGAGACCTTCCTCAATCCTGCCCCCCCCCGGGCCACCTCCTCCCCTGGCGTCATTTGGGCATCCCGGCATTTGGGAGGAGTGAAAGGCGCTTAGTCCTCATTCTGTCCGAGATTTTTTTCTCCCTCCTCCCTTCCGTTCCCCCTTCCCCCTATAGAAACATGTGTGGGAATTTCCACTGGTCCCCTCCCCAGATAACGCGTGTGTCTCACAGAGGTGACCCACGCAGGCACCGACCTCAGGTCCCAGGGCCAGCTGCAGCCGCAGGGCGCCGGGCTGGGGACGTGCAAGCATTCCAACGTTCTTCTCTTTCACCTGCTTTGTTTGTTATTTGATCACCTAATGAAAAGATCGATGGCAGCTTGTTTATCTGGGTGATAGTGTCAACAGATTACAGGGGCAGTAATCAGATGTTTCCCAGCCGGGCTGAACACAATTGTAATACAGAGGGAACCTAAACATGCTCAGACTGCGCTAGTCTGGGCAGCGGGGCTTGTGTGGCGGGGAAAAATTTTTTCCCTTCGTCTGGCTGGAAACGCTCGGTGGTTTTCATTCGCTCTGTGCTGAGGGAAAGCAGTTTTTAAACGTGGTTTGTAGAAATAGCCGATGGGTGAAGGGCCGGTGAAATGTGAGGGAGTCCCGAGGAAAAACCCATCTCCGACGTCCTGTGGCTGTGCAGTAGCCTGTTGGGGAGGGGAGACGGGACTCTGGGCATCCATCAATAAAAGTTTCATGCCTGTGTTGACCAGGTTAAAGCATAGTTCAGTCGACGAGAAGCATTTCCTCTCCTCGACAAATTAGAGAGATACTTTAAAACGGTCACAACTCACATTTAATTGGGAAATGAATTTTGATTCCGTTTTTAACCTCTGTGGACCTTGAATGTGTAAAGGAGATGGAGCTGGGACCTTGGAGACTTAATTTTCCCTCTGTCACACTAGATGATGCTTTCCCCAGGCCAGGGTCCAAGGCTGGGATCTGAAGGTGAGAGAGTTTTGGGAGGCTTTAGGGGGTGGTATTGGTTGTTTTTGTTTGTTTGATTTTTTCCCTCCTTTCTGTATCTCTCTTCTCCACCCCCGTCTACTCCCTCGTGTAATACAACCCAGAATGGCACTGGTTCCTCTCTCTTCCCCTGCAGAAAGGAAAAGTTCCCCTGGAGATTAGTGATGACAACTTTTACAGGCTGTTTCTGGCAGGGAGGGAGGTGGGTTGAGGGGTTATAGTTGATGGTATTATTATTTTGAGCTCGGATACATAGCCTATGTTTTCCTAAATAAATAAGTGCCTTCTTCAGCTGCCAAGCTCCACAAGGCACTATATATATATATATACATACACACACACACACACACACACACATTAAAAAAAGTACTCACACGCATGGGGACATACATACATATATATGCACATATATATGCACACACCTACGGAGCGGGGTGAATGTAAGACAGTATGTGAACACTTACACAGGGTGAGTGAACAGCTTTGACCTATTAAAAAAAATTCATTATTGCTTTCTATTTTTAGTGTATTTGGTTGTCTTCAGTTCTGACCTGTGGACACCTACAAGCTGTAAAACCAGAGCGTTGTACTGGGGTTTCCCCCAGTCACCACCTTCCTCCCTTGGTTGGGGTTCTTCGGGTGGCCTCTCTCCTGGGCCGGGCCTGTTACAAAGCGGATGTGAACGGTCACACCTGGACTCCCCAGGCTTAACTGTGCGTCCCAGCCCTGCTGCTCCCCAGGCCCCCCAGCCAGGCTGGGGTGGTAGTGCTGTTCCAGGCCTACACAACTGGTGGTGCTCAGCCAGGCCTTATTTCCCATCAGCAGTGCCGGGGCTTTTCCTCACAGCATTTGCCTCTCCATTTGTCTTTTTTCTCCCTTTCATTTTTCCTTCCTTTTCCTGCCTCCGCCCAAGCCAGACGTGAAGGATAACTAAGTTTCTTGAGGAACGCAACATATGGTGTGTGTGCGGGAGGTGGTGCTTCTAGAGGAGCCGCGGTCACCCCCCCATCCTGGGCAGGTGGTCTCCGGTGAGTGGCATCACCGCGGGGAGACGTGAATAAGTGGGGCTAGCTCCTCCCGGGCGGTCTGTGGTGCTCGTTCGCTGCCTCCTGCAGCACCCACCCGCAGCTGTCATGAGGGACGCACTCTGGGACACTTTGTACCAACCCTGTTCGCTTTCTAAAGGAAGCCCGATGCCGAGGGTTTGCCCATCCCACCCTGGACGTTCCGGGTGGGTCTCTCTCTCCTCGCTCCTGGTATCCCTGTCACAGTCACCCTAGCCTGTCGCCCAGGACGTTTCAGTACATCCCACCGAAGGCGACTGGGCTTGGGAAACAAGGCCCTCTACATTTCCCTGCTCAGCTCCCCCTCCGCCCGTCTGCCGCACATGCCCCGGGCCACGCCATCATGCATAACCTGCTTTATTTATTTATTTAAAAACCCCAAACAAAACCACCACTCTTTGCATCGTACTCCTTCCCCCCGACTCTTCTGCGAAACATCATCTTGGGGTCACGGCCGACATCACCGCGGTGAAGAGCTGAGGCTCATCGTAGTGGGTCTCGCAACCCGTGGGTATTGTGTGTCGTGTCCCACCCCGCCGAGGTGTGCCCGCTCTTCCTCGCTTTCCGCGCGTGTTTAACCCAGAGGCGCGACCACCCTTCCCTTCCACGCACACAGCCTGCTTCCCTGGAATTATTTTAGACAGGATTGGCAAAAAAGCAGTGTGACAGCGGCCCTCACAACTCCCCCCGCCACGCCCTCGAGAAGGCAATCTGCCGTTCCCGCAGCTTCCCCGGCAGCGGGTCCGCGCCGAGCCGGGGTTTGTCATTTGTTAGCGCTCAAAAGTACCGGGCTCCAAGTGCCAACCAGAAAGCAGGCACTCGTTATCCCTTCAGAACCGCCTGAGCACCCGACAGCCAGCCTTTTTTCCCAAATTAAAAAAAGAAAAAAAATTAAATCTGTGCCTAGAAGTAAAAACCAAACCAAAAGCAAAACTAAAAAAACACAGAACACCAACCAACAACCACACAACACAAAAAAGGTGTCTGTGAGAGGACGGGAGAGAAGGCACCCAAAGCGAAGGCTACTTTTCTAACAGCACCAGAAAGCACAGCAATTCCCAACTAGGGGTTCAGGAACAGAAACTGATGACCTTTGGATGCAGATCAAACCTTCTTCTATAAGGAAAATCTGGGAATAATTTTCAACACACTCATGAATCCAGGACCAAATATTTACATTCGGCACAAATAAAGCTGCGTTGATCAGAGCGCTGAAGACAAGAGAAACAAAATTTTACAAAAACTACTAGCATAACGCTTTGCACTGAACAGCTCTGACTGTATTTTATGCTTTCGGCTTCTGTTAGGGCTGAATTTGGTGTTTTTATGATTCTCAATTGGGCTGGAGATTTTGGCGAAGAGCTGACGTTTGGAAACGAGTGTGTAAAGTCGTGAGATTGTCCTGACTACGCCATCGACGGCAGTATATAATAATTTCCTTAACAGTTGCCTGTCAGAGATTCCTTTTTTTTTTTTTTTTTTTACTGAGGGGATTAGTCAGTCAGAAGTATATTTGGGCTGGACTTTCCACAGACCAGAGACCGGCTCCAAGATGTTTAATTATTTAATGTCACTTTCTCCCCTGCATCCGAGATGAAACCGTGCAAAAATATGTTTGCTGGAAAATACTCAACGATGCTAGAGTAGTAGCGATATAATCATATTGATTCATCAGAAATTGATCTGAGTATTAAACCTTAGCATTTCCATTGGAACTGTCAGAAGCAAGATATGTTTATTACGGCATATTCTGTCTGCGTGGGGAGTACAGGGGTGCGCTTTAGATAAAGTTTAAACGAAACAGAATAAACACAGTAGATCCCTCCAGCCCAATACAAAAAGCTATAAATGACTGCTACATTTTTTTGCCGCACAAAGGCTTTAAAATATTTTTTTAAAAATATAATTATTCACACGTTTCTAGGGGTTAAGCCCAGACATATCCAACAGTGTCGTTAATAAGTTACACAAAATTGCCTGATCCTATCAAACGGGTCTAGAGTTATATGTTTTATTGTTAACCCCTTCCACCGAATCTTCTGAAGCTGAAAGGGAAAGGGAAAGGGCTTTTGTCCGAGTTGATCCTTGGCTATTCTGGGGCTCAGGTTGGTGTGAAAGGGACGAGGAGGTCTCTTGAAATCTCCTTTTATCTACTCCTATTTTCTCTCTGGATCAGCAACTTTGAATAGACACCATCTAATCGCTCGTAATGGAAAATGAAAAAAAAAAAAAAAACCAACCAAAAACCAAAAACCCAAAAAAGCAAGCCACCCAACAAAAAACAACTGTGCTCTGGGAGCTGCGAAAATGCTTTTGCGATGGGCTGCCTGGCCGAAGGGGTGCGTGCCCTTGAATGCGCCAGACAAGTACCAGCGTGAGCAGCCCCCTGCAGCCGAAGATTGCTATGTGTGCACCCTGCGACTCGGCGGAGACACAGGCATGCCCTCTCCCTCCTCCCTTCACCCCCGCGCCAGGGTATTCCCTGCCTGGGGCCAGGGGGTCTAGGGGTGGGGAGCAACCAGCATCTCAGACACCCCTTCCCGGTGCCCGAGTTGTGAGGACCTTTTTTGATGGGTGATACTCGGAGTTGTAACACGGAGAGTCGACCCGACACTATTTTCTCTCTCACCCTCAGACTCCTGGATTTTCGTAATTTTCACTTATTGCAGATACCTGACTGAAAGCCAGTCGCGGCCGCCGGCAGTGGATAACCCCAAGAAGTCGCCCTGTAGCGGGCAACCAACTCCGCACATGGGCCAGGCACTGACGGAGGTGTCTGCAGGTTCTTGGGGATCATCTTGCCAAAGGCTGGTGGTTTTTTTTGTTGGTTTTTTTTTTTTTTTTTTTTTTTTTTATGCGTTAAGGGAAAAAAAAATAAGAGGTGGGCAAACTTGAGGTCCTCTGTCAAATAGAAAAGGTTTTGCTGGGGCACTATCCCTTCCTAGCAGCTCAGAAATTGGCGTTTCTTTCTCAGTCTGGGATGCTTTTGCTGTAAATTCCTTCATGTGACTACTTTGTTGCTAAGGCTACAAGTTCCCATCCCGGCACACAAATCTTTTCCACTCCAGGAGCAGCTCAAGTCCTGGGCAGAAGTCATGACTTAAGAGACTTACTTCAAACTCCTTGGAGTGCCTCCCTGCTAAATACCTGCTTAAGTCTGGAGGTTCAAATGGAGTCCTCCCCCCCGCCATAGTATGTCACCTCCCTCCTTCTCTCCCGAGGTACGTTTTGCTGGAACTTCTGGTAAATAGATGGCGAGAAGAAACACAGTCCAATAAGGATTAAATTAAGTAGAAGAAATCCAGGCGATGTATATTTTGAAGCTCCGATGGGGCGTCAAACTGATATTTAACACATTTTTTCCACTCACTGTGCACAAGTCCTCAGCCCCCATCGCCTTGTTTAAGTTTTTCACCCC
Source organism: Vidua chalybeata (assembly GCF_026979565.1). NCBI lineage: Eukaryota > Metazoa > Chordata > Aves > Passeriformes > Viduidae > Vidua > Vidua chalybeata. The sequence continues at coordinate 62,303,151 of NC_071570.1, read as the reverse complement.
CGAGGAGGCGGCAGTTGTGGGAGGTGGACAGAAAAAGGCTCCGTCGACCCACAGATCTTTCCCTATCCTCAAATGCCATGGGAAAGGGCAGGAACACACACACTCTCGCACACACACAGACACACAGAGGTTCCTCCAGCACCGAAGGACTTGTGGAGTACTGAGGCTGTCCCTAAATGCAGAGCTCAGGTGGAAAGTGTGGTTGTTGTTTTTTTTTTGTTTTTGTTTTTTTTTTTTTTTTTTGTTTTTTTTGTTTTTGTTTTTTTTTTTTCTTAGCAGAATTACCCATCTCCTTCCTCCCCACTGCCCTCGCTGCTCCCTTGGTTGCACCAGTCAGGAAAATACAGTTTTATCTCCCCGGCTCAGCAGAGTGGACACGTGTTTGTAAACGACTAAGCCCTCCAGCACCGCTGATAGAGTCGTTCTCCTGGATGCAAAAGGAGAAAAAACCTCAACAAAACCCCCTCAAGCACCCTCCCTACCGCCCCCGCCCCACAACCCCCAAGAAGCCCCAGAGACGCTCTTCTCCTGGAAAAGTTAAGCGTGACTTAGTAAACATTCGTAAATGCAAATAGAAATGAACAAATAAACCTCAAACCAGGTAGTTTGGGTGTAATAGTTTAGCAGGACTAATTGCAGACAATGAAGCTGAAATGACTTCTCCAATTAGCTGCTGGTTGGAGTTTATTTGGAGGAACTGTCAGCTCTAGCGATGGATAATTGCTTTATTGCTCACAAAACTATCATCTATTTAGAACATATGTGCTAATTACTCTGGATGGGCGTCGGAAAAGAGACCATAAATCTATTAGTCCTTTAAAAGGTCTAAGATACTCGTGAACGACCAAACTCCCTTCCTTGGTGCTTAAGGGCAAGATTCTCGCCTGGATGGTACTTTTTCCATACAATACAATACAATACAATACAATACAACACAATACAATACAATAAATTCAGTCATATATACATGTGTATTTACCGGGGTATATTTGCGACTTCACATTGGGAGGGAAAATAAAGGATTGCATCTTTCAGTAGACCAAACTGGTGCAATAAATCACTTTCATAAAACCGATTTTCCTCTTTAGCCTTGCACTATTTTTTGCCCCCAAAAAATTAGTTTAAAAATCTTTTAATTGGATTACTCTGGAAAATTAATCTCCTTTGGGCTCACTAAGTTTGTGTACCAAATATCTGGAATTAATTCAGTGCCACAAAACGCATCTGCGACGCCTTTTGTTCAAACTAGCTAAAAAAGGGACAGGTAGGGAAGGTGGTATTTCGCCGTACGCATTCATGTCCTCTCGCAGTTCTCTATGCATATTCATTGCTGTATGTGTCGCATTGTACCTCATAAATTGCTATTGTAAAAGACATAAACAGAATTGTTTGCTGGACTGTGCTGTGGGTCAAGGCACCAGTGAGGGGTAAGGAATTCAGGGGAAAAAACAGAGAAAGGAAAAAGCCCAAGTAGGAGTCTCCCAGGCGTCGCGCACCGAGGGTCATACCCGGGTCGAAGCGGCTTTCCGTCACCACCCGCCCCTGGCCGCCCCGCGGGTGCGCACTCCCTCCCTCCCGCCCCTGCTCCTCTCCTCTTCTGCAGCTGGCCTCAGACCTGCGGCACTTTTGGAGCCGTCTGAATGGAACTCCCCATCCCGGGCACCCGCTAGGAACCAATAGGATCCCTTAGTTTTCAGCCCTATTTGAGTGTGAGCAGCACCCTTGCGAGGTGCTAATAATTGCGGGGGCGGTGGGGGGTTAGAGGCTTAATGACTTGTCAGGGGGGTGGTGGTAACTCTGTAACGCAAGGTCTTCTTTCCCCGTGCCTTTTACAAGTACGGGGTGAGGGTGAAGGTAGGTTTTTAACTCTTGAGCACTGGTCTAGCTCAGCGCCCTACAGAATAATCTCTCTGCCCAGACCCAAATCCCAGCCACTCTTGCACGCTTGTCACACTTCATAAATTGTGTGTGGCATTTCCAAGTCAGCATTAAATTTTCAGTGTCAGCCGCTGGTGAACTGTGAACCTGCGAGTGGGATTGTCTGCATTTAATAATACGTGACACAAACACGCGTGGAATCACATGGAAGGAAAACAGGCAGAGCAAGGTGAACGTCCCATGCTAGAGGCTGACGCTGGGGCATATCACACGAGCCCAAGCCCCGAAATCCTGCAGACAGGTGAGATACCAGTTCTCACATGCAGCCAAACAACTTCCATCGCAACACATGTGAAGATCCTTGCGTGGACGTGCATAAGTAGATCGCTATTTCTAGACAGAGTTTATGTACTTGATAAAGAGCCCTGTGGTCTGCAATGAATTAATTTTTGTACCTCGGATCCCTGCTGACCATGCACCACCCTCGTGTTTCTTCCCACCGTGCACAGGTAAAAGTTTTTCAGCCCCGTGTTGTAGCCAAACAGATGATTACACGTTGAAAGAATCTTTGTCCCTAATCACATGATGTTAAATGAATCTTAAAGTCCCTTCTGAGACAAACGAAGAAATCTCTCTCTTTCTCTCTCTCTTGTCTCCCTGTCCATATGCCTGCACTGTGAACGTACCCTGTGGAAAATGTTTACAGTTTGGAGGACTTTAACCTTGATTTTCCAGCTTTAAGCTCCCTCTGGAAGTGGTAAGAGCAACTACTCCATACTAGTGTACATATTCCACTGCCATGGTGGGTCGCAGGTGTTGCAGTCGCTATTGTTTGCGTCCCTTCTGCAGCCCCGCGGCCAGACCCCAGAGGTTGCACCGACCCCCACATGCTGCTACGCACACCCTCAGAGCTCAGGGTTCCCCCCTTGCTGAGTATGCACGGAGGTAGAGAGAGGCGAATTTGCGTCCTCACCCACCCCCGCTTCTCGCCGCACTTCGGCCGCCCACTGGCCTCTCCCGCCTGTGCTCAGATGGGGAGTCTTACTTTCTCCCACGAGGGGAATAGATAGCTCATGTGTGGACAGACATATTTTTCAGTTTAATGTCAGGAGTGCCGAACGCCTAAAACAAGGCAGGAGGCAAAGGTCCCCGAGACAAGCTGGGACAGCCCTTTAGCTCCAGGATGGGAGTGGAGGGAGGGTCAAGATAGTCACTGCACCGAAGGATACGAGGCAAAAACTACGTAGAGACGACTGGCAAAACAACTCCTAAACAGGAAAATACCTAGAAACTTCGAGCTGTGCACATTTGACCAGAAAGCATCTAGGACGGTGACTTTTAATTTAGGCTGTGCAATGATCCTTTGGAGACTGTGTAAAGGGTGCATTTGTAACGAGCTACAAAAGTGAGGGGTGGAGGCAGGATGCTGTGCTATGCCGGAGCATCCCTGAATAGCATTAAACTGTGTAATGAATCAGTGTCCTCATGACGTATGACACACCGCAAGGGACTATGATAAGTGACTGGCATAATAGACATAGATAGTGGACCAAAGTCTCCTTGACAATTCTTAGTCATATGTCTTGGGGGGATAGTTTTACATTCATGATCCGTTTATTTGGAGCCAATACAAGGAGAGAGACACATGAAACACACGGTTGAATCTGTCTAAGTAGGATGAAGACGGGCTTAAATGGCATACAGTGTTCCCGGGGGGAATCTGAAGAGGTCGCAGGTTTAGAAGCAAAACACGCGGCAAAACCCCACCTGCTATTAGGCTCTACATAATTAAGCAGGACGCCCCTGGTTTCTCCTGCCAGCCCAGGATAGGGTTAGCTCACCAGCGTATCTCCGCGCTCCTCCGTCAATAAGCTGCAGAGCCTCTTAAGCACCACCCATCACCCGTACCGCGGGCTAATAACCTCCCGTCCTATCGCAAACTGGGGGATGCCGCTCGTGCCCTTTTCGTCACGCTTGGGCTTTGCTGCGGGCTGCGAAGCGCCGAGACTCCAGTGCTAGCATGGGCAGATGAAGTCTCCTCCCTTCACGTCTGCCGAGCAGGCAGAAAGCACACCTGTAACAAACGTTTAATCCGAGAAATGCCCCCATTACGCCTCTCACTACGAGCTGGGGAGCCCGAGTTGCTGGAGCTGCGGGTTTTCTTTTGTTTGCCAGCTTCCCGAGCTACCAGGTGGAAATGCCTTTAGTTTTTTTCCTTCCCCTCTCCTCCAAACTTACGTCTCCCTTTGGTGGTGTCTCCAGAAGGGCGAGAGGGCCACAGTGACACTTTGAAGGCGATCAGCAGCACTCTGAAATCCGCCTGGGCTGGTTGGGAATGCTTGCCGTCCCAGCGCAGATCACTGACAGGCTTCTTCCTGGGAGAATAGGTTCGCGAGGCTCCCTCTTCACATAGATCCTTCAGGAATACTGATAACCTCTAGAAATCTCCATAAGAGGCATTCCAATGAGCAAAATGAATGACATACGCCCAGAAAATAAAAATAAGTGTACAAGAGGGGAATCCTCTTCAGCCTGAGCCACCGTCCCCCCCCCAAAAAAACCAACCAACCAACCAAAAAACCCAACCCCCCCCCCAAAAAAAACCTGATGGTCCAGATGCTAAGAAGTTCACTAGGTGTGTGAGTATCTAATGAATGGAATAGCGACATTGTTAACAGAAAACATCTAATTAACAATGACTTCATTTGATTCGGAGGATGAAAAAGCCTTTTAAAATCAGTTCAGATTTTTTGGCCTAAATGCAGCCAATTTTTCAATATAGAGGTTGTACTAATTCTGCCTTCTTTCAAGATGTCATCTGAAAGGTAATAGTATAGGTGAAGTAATGCAGTTTCACTGTAGAAACTTTTGTTTTTCTTTCTTGGCAATTTAATTCGGTGCTTCTTCACTTTCTTATGAGCAGACTGACTCTATCAATCGCGATTTCCATGTTTAGACTCATGTCTGTTGGAAGCATTTACGTTCCCAGTTTGCATATTTCTCCCGACATCAGCAGTATCACTGGATCCTTACGTCATCAACCTTTTCAAAATAGGGGAAAGTCGGAATAAAACATGACTCCTAAGTGTGCAGGGCAGCGAAGCCGACATGGAAGTGGGCTATCAAAATTACCTTTTTGTCCTTAGCATGGGAGGAGCGAAAAATTAAAATAAAGAAGCGCTCCTCCTGAGAGCGCCCCGGTGGCCGAGTTTCGGCAGTTTAGCCATTTCACGAGTCTTCCGCTGATTTCCATCGTGTTGCCGAGCTCCTGCCCGTCTCCCACCGCCTTCGGGGGGTCGCCCTGAGGGATGGTGATGCTTCCGATCCTGTCCCACTTTCGAAACAGGAGGTACATCCACACGAGGAGAAAAAAACAGTCAGCGAGGGTGGGGAAGCCGGACCGCGCAGGCACCGTCGCCACGCCACGTGTGGTTTTGTTTTTGTTTTATTGAGGCGGCGCCCGTGACCGGCAGTAGGTGTCGCTCCCAGCAACGCCCCCCTCCCTCTAAGAGGCGGGGGAAGGTATACTTTTGGATACCACGAAGTGATTTTTAAGCACCTGTCGATGGTATCGACAAATTCTAATCTTTTGCTCTGCATGCGTTTCCCTAAAAGGGGACCTGTAAAAGGGTGTGAGGATGGAGGGGGAGAGCGGGTCTAATTCTGCCCAGCCTTTCTGCCCTCACAACCGGTGACAATTGACGACGTGGATAGTGGGCTACTCCTTGCCCTCAACCTCTCCTCCGACCCTACCCCACATGTATCCCTTGGAGCTGAAAAGGTGGGTAAGGATCAGTGCACCCGGTGTCTGAGGGCCCTGATCCTGCAAAGCCTGGAGGACCTTCAGAGACCCTCCCCTCCAAAAGTCAGTTTCTCAGCCACTTGCCCATCATGGATAAAAAGAATAATTTCCACACCTGCTCCTGGAAGTCCATGGAGGGAATCAGGGTAGCTAGTGCTCAGCAGGTAGAGTCATCCACCCAGAGCTTTGCAGCAGCATGAAGAAAAATATCTATAAAACTAAACAGACAATCAGCTGAAATCTATCCTCTTTAAATAAACTGATTCCTTAGTATTTTCCCAGTATTGTTGTAAGTTGTTGTCTGTGATATCCCCCAGGGCTCTTTCCTCTGCTCTCTGATTGCGTGTATAAAAGCACCTCTGAGTGATGGATGACTGTGTCATTGCAGGCTGCGAAGGATTAATTTGTTTCATTGATTTCTCTTTAGGTAGATTGCCAGAATTCTCTGCTTCCCACCTTCCTCTAGGACTTCAGCAGTAATAGACAGTAACAACCTAAGACAAATTTTTGTAAAAATAGAAACACAAAATCCTGAAGTTCCAGGGAAGCTGTAAAGAAGTTTTTTCCTTTTGCTGTAGATACACTAATTCCTTAAGTGAGTCCATTTTCTCTCCTTTCACCACTTCCCTTTTAAAAAAAAGGTTATTATGTCCTGGTGGGAGTTGCTTAGTCTCAAGAGCAATTTCAACAAGCAGTTGGATGTGAACAGTGGGCATTTGATGTCACAGAGAAATGTTCTGTTCATGCTAAACAGCAGGGGTAGGAATTACAGGAGGATTGCATAAACTTCAAGGTTCATTCTTTCTTAAAATCACCTGACCACCTACATCTAATCAAATTTCTATCCATCTACCTATCTGGGATATTGAAATAAGATGTAGTTTATGTCAGGTCCTGGAGTTGCTAGTCTGATGTGTGTGGGGGTGGATGGGACTGGAATCCTCCAGACCAATTCATCTGCATGTTTTCAGGATAATCTGATAGAAAATCAGGCCTTGAAGTGTTGGGCTGTGGTGAGAAAAGGGAGCTGGGCACTCCTTTTGGTGCAGATTGTGGAACCATGAGGGGAGAGAACAAGATCTGCTGCTGCTGCTCTGACCACATCACTGCTCTTTTCAGACCTACTTTATCTGCAGCAGAATTGATCAGCTGTGCTCTTCTGTTTGTTTCCACATGCTTTCTAAATACTGTATTGATTTAGTCTTCACAAGTTAAACTTTAGGTGTTCCTAGTGCTATAGTAAAAAGTAATGTTATCATAGATTACTGTCTTTACTGCTTGGGCTTGTGGAAAGCTGTGTCATACAAAACCAGCAATTTTGGATATCACGGAGAGCAGAGAAATGTTTATTTTACCTCTTTATCTGACTTGTGATGAGTGTAGCTCAATAGCTAATTTCAAAGGGACAGTAAATTTATTGTACTCTATAGTACAGATCCACCGCAGAGCAAATCTAGGAAATTTTGAAGTTACAGCCCTACTATTATTTTCCCCTGCTCTCTCGGAGGATGTTAGCTTACTACTTTCTTTTTTTAATTTTCTGTAATTTCAGGTGAAATCTAAATACCAGTACTAGTGTCACAGCATGATTTCCTTGTTTTCCCACAAGAAAATATGCCTTGCCCCGCCTGTAATGTTCTTGTGTTTTCTTGCATGAGACCCCTCTGTGGTCTGTCAAGTCTAACTTTCCCTTCTCTACCTGGCAGGTTTCGAAGGAACTTTATAAGTAGTCATAAGCAGTTAATTCATGTTTTCACTCCTGGGAAACCCTTGAAATCCCTATTTTGTCTGGAAAAACCCTGCAGTGTGGGTTAGCCTGCAGAGGGACAAGTATGGCTGCCTCCAGGCATGGCAGCCTAGAATGCTGTTATCCTGGGGAATGCTGCAAACTTTCTTTCAAAGGCTTCTGCGGTGTAACAGGGACCCTCACTTTTCTCGCTTAATACAGACCCTCTCTGCCTGGCATTCCCACTCCTAATAGTTTTTCACTGTCAAGTAACTTTGAAAATAAAGGCACAAAATGCAACAGTTCACATTCTTCCTGCTTGGATAGCCAAGCCCCAGGGAGGCTTGGCTCGCAGGGCAGCGTTTGACTTGCTTGGAAGCAAACGCTCTCATTCCCTCTGCCCCTTTCTCCTTGCCAATCCTTTTCAGCTTACACAGGGGAATCCTTCTGCTCCTTTGCTAGGCAATAAGGAAAGTTATGCTCTTGATTAATAATGATAACAATATTCTTGGCTTGGAAAGTCTGAGTTAGGAACAGAGACAGATTTCCACCCCATCCCTCCAGTTTGTAATAAAACAGGCAGAATTCATCACAGACCAAATTTAAAATGCTTAAGTCAAGCTCACATCCTTTCATCCCTTCAGAGCTGGAAAGAAACAGAGTCTGTTGGATTAGCAAACATTAACCTCTCTCATAGTTCTGAATGTAGGATTAATGCCTACTGAAGGGACAGCTGTATGACCATCAAACACACTAACTCTACATTAGGGCTGTCACTCTATTGATTGGGAGAACTTTATGTGAAGGACTCCCCACCAGGGAGAAAAACAGACTAGAGTGGGAAAAAAACACTCTATGATGCATCCATTCCATCTGCTAAGATGCACTTTTAAAAACCTCAGTTCCCATTTCTGGCATTCACAGGGCAGATGTGCTGGATACAGATCCCACATAATTTTCAGCCGTGGGACTAACTCATCTTTGGACAAAACAGACCTATGCCAATGCTGGATTTGCACATAAGTAGAGTTTTGCTTGGACTCTGCCCACATGGGGTTTTGTGGCCTTGTGGGATTCTGACTGGCTGTGCTTCAGCATATATATATATATACTATATAACATCTATATATATAATACTATATTCTCATTTAGCTAATTTGGAAGAGACTGGTCCTAAAGATTTTTCTCCCTCAACCTGTAAGCTAAGAAAAAGAAGAAGTAGTGATGAATACTATGTTTCTTTTCATTAAAGTGTGAAATCTTTATGCCAAGAAAGCACAAGTTGATTGTTTCCTAGGATTTGCTGGGTTAAATACAAACACTGAATTTGACTCTGGTCACATCCAATTTTTGTGTCAGTCTAACTCTTATAACATTGAATTCTACAGAAGCAACTGCAATTTCAGTGCATTTCTGAAAATAGACATTTTAAGGGCCCATCAAAACACTTTATTAGAGTAATTCTGAAGTCTCATCTGTCATTTAAAATTCATATTTATAAGGGGACTCATGACAAAGGTAAGACCAGCTGTTTTAGCAATGAATCTTTTAGTCAAGGTAGTTTTTGACTGCATTAAGTACACTGGATCACAAGTTGTAAAAGTATTGGACTTGCTCTTAGTAGTGTTGAAACCCTGCAGTTCTACAAGATGCAAATATTGGCTTTGGTGAGCCAGAATAATCAGACATAAGGAAAAACAAACCTGCAAGGAAGAGAAACAAAGAAGTCCCCTCTGATGGACACAATGAGAATTTGTGCCTTGCTAAGACAAGTCCACATATTTTGTAGAAGGCACCTACTAGACCCTGGCCCAACTTCTGGAAAATATAAAAAAAAAAGATCCTGACTGAAAAGGTAAAAATTTAGCCAGAGCGCTGATATTTTTTTCCCTTGTAGCAGGGAGTTACTTTTTTTTTTTTTTTTTTTTTTTTTTTTTTTTTTTTTTTTTCCTGTAGCAGCAGGGAGTAACTTTTCTCCTCCTGCATTACTGGAGACCATGCATTTGTAGCTGTATGTGAATGTACGTAGGGAACTGCTGCATACATGAAAGCTGAAAGTTAGGTGCTAAAGGGCATCAGTCCTGCTGATCTCAGCTCACCTCTAAGTCATTTAGCTCAAATAGCCAGGTGAAGGGTTAGAAAAAAATACCATGATATAGCAAGGTACCCAAAAACTGGACACCATTATTTCTCTGGAAATATGTTCTCCCAGCAAGTAATTTGATTTTTTCCTCCATTAAATTTATTGTTTTTTAATTCATCTAGAAATTCATAGAAGTGGTTAGCACTCATGCACTTCTGGACAGTGTTTGGGAATAGATCTCTTGCCTATCCATTTACTTCTGCTATTATGAAGCTTTAAACCAGCAGCAGTAAAATTCACCTCTGTGAATTAGGTGTTGCTATATTGCAGATCAAAGTTTTGCTGTTTGCAGAACCATGGAAAGAATACCATAATTTAATCTGTTTGGTTAGAACTCAGCATTCGATGAATAACAAGTTTCTGCTTTTCCACAGAACGTGTGAATTAAAACTCCAAATGAATGGATAGGAATTTCTTGCTTCATCTTTTACAGCCATTGCTGTATTGATAATTCATTTTTTCCAATTGAGTAAAAAGTATGTGGCTTACCACACTAGTGTCTCATTACTAAGATCACAGGGAACATATTGAAAATGTTGGGATGCTAGATAGTTCCAGTGCTTTATGTAGCTATTAAAATTAGCTGCACCAGAACTTCTTTCAATTTATACCACATTAAAGGAAGTTAAAAAAAATGCAGTTCTGGTTCTAATCAGCTTTTCAGCTTTACTGTGTTCCACTATATCAAGAAGATCATCACTAGTAAATCATAATTGTGTATTGGTAGAGATCATGGCTCTAGAAGGGAAGTATGGTTTTCTCATTCCAAAATCCACTGATTTTTAACATGACAACCATTACACATATTCATGAGCTTGTGCCTAGAAAATGATCCCTGTCAGACGTTCTTTTTGAAGAACTCAACATGAACTTTCTTGACTAACTGCTATGGGACTCCTTCAGCTAGAAACACAGACAGTGACATTAGTTGGAAAATTGCATAGGTTTAGTCCACACTGCACTAACAACACATCTTGACCTTGTGCACTCCATCATCTGTGGATTTTAAATAATTTTTGAAATTATTTTAGCAGTATTTTAGTTTTGAAATTATTTTAGACATTAAAGTTAACTATGATACTTCTCTATTAAAACTGTGTTTTATCTTCTGAGTAATATTTTCAGGTTCTCCCCTAACATTTGAATAGTAAAGAGAAAATTACCCAAGATTTTATGGTGCTTTTTGTAGTTTTCTCAGCTTTTCTAACTGAGTCAAAATTATCTTTTCAAAGTTGCCATTTTGGTTTTCAAATTTCTTTCTTCATCCACTGTCACAATGGCACCCTGTCTGGTCTGTGAGCATTTTCACTGGAAATAAACAAATATCCCAAAACATGAGTTTTGCTCATGGTTATACTTTAGTTGTAGTTTACATTTGATTTGATGCTGCCCCTTAAGAATGACAACAGCTTTAGAGAAGGTTTAAAATGCATGCAGTGATCCCTTGCAATCATTATAAAATAACATAGGAATGTCTACAACAATAGGAACAACAGCCTGGCTATAATTCAGTTTGGCTAATTACATCCTGTTTTTCTAAATTCAAGTTTTTATTTCTCAGCTTGATCCAAAGCTTCCAGAAATAATTGTTTTTTCCCATTAACACTTTTTGGAGTGGGATAGGTTGTATTTCACTGCTAGGTGAAGCCATCTCCATGTTCTCTGTGTGTGTGTGTTTTTAAATAAGAAATGACTTTTGAGTTCATAGGGAGGTGTAAGCCTCTCATCTGGATGATCAATAAAGTAAATTTCTTAAAATACTGCTTGCTAAAATAACATCAAAATATATAATACATTAAATTTTATCACTTAACAATTCATTCTCACATGAAAAAAAATTACATTAGTACAAATTGAGAAGAGGCAATTGTCTGTCAATGGACTTGCTTTTAGGTAGGGGAAGAGGCCAAGAATAAAGCATCGCACAGCATGGGTGCACCAATCACTGAAAAATTGCCTGATTCAATTGTCAGGGTATTGAAAACATTTATTTAGAAATGCATGAGATAACAAGGAATAGTAAGGCAAACAATGAGTTAAAATTTCAATGTAAGAGAAACTGCAATTAAAGGACTTCCTAAGTAATGCTAGCTGCATGTCTCAGAAGTTTAGTTTTGCAGCAAAAGCCTGGAAGAGAAACGAAATATTAAAAATCTGCGCTTCTAATATGATTAACACATATTAAACTGCATCTTCAGGACAGTTTCATATTTAAGGTGGTTGTGTCTTGTTTCCATCTCTGTCTACAACTATCTATTTGATTCTGCCAGACTATGGTAAAAATACAGATTTGGATGTCATTCCTTGTTAAATAGTCATACAAAGTAAAGATGCTTCTCAGCCACAGAAAGAGGGTAAAGCAGTTGCTCTTTAACAAAAGCCACGCTATATGAATGATGTAATTTCCATGGTTATAAAACAACTTGATAAATTGTACTGTAACAATATGATATATGGAAGGATTGATTACTCCAAAAATCCTTTCAAGAGGAAAAATTGCTGGGGAGATGTGGAAGGGAAAAGCTTTTTTTTTCTATTCAAGCTTCACTTCCTAAAGATTTAGCTTCTGTGGAGAAAAACCTCACATTCAGTTGTTACATTGAGTGGTCACTCTATTTATTTATTAAATAGTCAAATATATTCTTTTCAGTATATATGAATAGTTTAATTTATTCTGCTGAAAGAGAGATAAGTATCAGAAATAGCAATAGAAGTCACATAATGAGATAAGAATACTAGAAAATCTGAGGATTTTAGCACAGTCCATTATTCATTCAATTCCTGGCAGCCTTTATGATTACAAATCACTTGATTGACTAACTAGACATTCTCAAAGTGAATTATGAATCAGGTTCATTTTTCCTGGTTGAGAGTTGGTACATGTTGTAACTCTTCCACTTTGTGATATATCAAGCTCTTGTAACAGTAATAAGAAATATAATCAACTCCTTATTTCAGGACAAATAAATTGACTTTTCAAAAATGAAATGTGGTTGCTAACATTTTTAGAGTGTGCAATTTAATTTATTCCTGCTAGTCTTGGAGTGCAATCTGGTTGATGACACAGCTTTTGAATATTTGACTTTGCTAAAAATCTTTTAGGAGCCTCACACCCTCAGTCCAGGCATACTGATAGAAGTGGAAAATTGGTGCTGGGTCTAAGAGCAGTGAGTGGTCCCTTTACTTGTTGAAAACAAGACTCAGACACTGAAAACCTGGGCCACAATTTGCCCTTTTGTGCCTGGCTCTGATCTCAGCTTGGGAATACGGAACAGTTTTAAAGCTGTTTAAGTTTACTTTGAAACACAAAAAAAGGAAAAAAAAAAGAAGAATCTCTTCTAAAGTGTGCTTGACCCTCAAGTCCTCTTTCATGAAAAAGTCCCTCAGGCTTTTGTGGAAATTATGCAAAGGGAATGACTGGCAGGCTAGGCTAGGACTCATTTGTAGAACAAATGCACAATCAGATCACAAATGCCCCTGGAATAGGTTTAGTGAGAGGTGCGTTTCACCTTCAAATGACTACAGGAAAACAAAATTAAAAAAAAAAGACTGCTCAAAATCTGTGAAAGTAAATGTCCAAGAAAATCACTATGAAGAGCATTTGTACCTTCCATCTGCATGACAGATGTAGCCCATAGTGCTGGTTTGGCTTTCTGGGGTGTGCTGGTCTCTGGATGCTTATGTCCTAGTCAGCAAAGGCAGCTCCCAAGTGTGGTGATATGGGCTGAGGTACATGATAAAGAGTTGGGTCTGAGGGACAGGGTACAACATATCCTCTGGTACATACGCTAAAACAACACATCTTCCCACATGGGGGTTCTGTGCAACAACACCACCACAGGTCACAGCTTTGCAGGGAGGAGAGGATTTTTCTGTTTCTTAGGGAAGTTAGCCTAGTGTTTGTGTGCTTATTTTAGTTCCAGTAAAGGGGTAGGCTTATATTCAGTGGGTTGACATTATTGTAAAACAATCTCAAAGAATGAAATCCTCTCTATTCCCCTTCTGAAACAAAAGCAGATCTCTAAAGCAAGACCTTTTGGGAGAAAAATGTATTACCACTTTAGTTTTGGAAGGTCTTAATGTGGTCATTAATTTTAGAAACAATGGTTACAGACTTCAGATTTCTTCTTTATTCATCTTTCTTTCTATCTAATTTCTGGCCTTCTAATAACCTTAATTAAATGCTGAGTAGTTTAGAATATTATTAAAGAGCTTTCATAGGATTTAAAAAATTTCTGATTACATCATGAGTACAGATTATTAAATATTCCATTCATTTTAAAATTATGATTAAGAGGATAATACCAAAAAAGATGTTTGTAACAATTTTAACTAAGCTGTGTTAATTGAGTTAGAGGATAAGAAATGAGATTTAAAAGGTGACAAATGACTGAAATCAAAGTCTGCATAGTTTTGAAATCAAGTGGATTAAGAGAATGGTCAGAATGGAGGAGGTGGGGGAGTCAAAATCTGAATGAGTGGTTTGAATAGAAATTTCACTTACTTTTAGGCCATGTGTACTGTCTTTCACAGAAGTGGTTTGCAATGGTGCCTGATGTCATGTGGGTAAACATGAAAGGTAAAAAATGCCTTCTAGTTACCAAGAGGATACATGTTGCTCATTGTCAGGCAAAGGTATGCAACAAGAATGGACACAGAAGAGTCTGTCAAAAGTTGCCATACCTGGCAGCTCTGCATCCACTAATGTGCAGAAGCACAGCAGGTCAACCTCCAGCATGCATGGATCACACTGTTGGTATCACTGTCTGAAGTGGTGCATGGAGTGGCAATGACTTTGTTGCCTTTTGTTTAATATCTCAAATGTGGGCCACTGTTCTCCCAATTTGACTTTTGTTTGTAACTACTATTTGTCAGCACAGCATGAATTTTTGCTAGGCTATTTTACTTATTACTCTGAAATACTAGTTGGGAGTTAAATGCCACTTTTCTGGTTACCACGTTCTTCTTCGTGGCCCTCTCTCAGATTCTCACCATTCAGAGGGCTTTACATGGGATGTTCGCACCTCACCATTTGTAGCAAGGACATAGCTCCAACCTATCTGGAAAACAGGTAAGATTTTTCTACTTGTGCTCCTTCAACATTAACCAGAGAGTAAATGAGTAACCAGAGACACTCACACGCTGGAGGAACTTCTGGAATCATCTGTACTTAGGAAAATTGCAGCACCCCTTGCAGTTTCCTTCTGGGGATGTGAGAGGAAACCAATACTCATGAAAGACTCCGGAGAAGAACGACAGGAAAGCAAATAAAAAGCAGGATGCAGAACTTAAGCTACCAGTAAGGGATGATGGAGGCAATATGCCTTTGTTTAAAAGATTGACACAGGCAGCCTGTTAAGGACAGGCTAACTCACATGACTAACATCAGGTCGGCTATCACATATCTCTTGCTTGCACATAGGTTGTGCTGCCTCCTTCTTTGGCTTGTTTGCTGATTTCAGAAGTTTTGTACTGATTCAAGGCATAAAGAGAAATCTAAAACATCATATGTCCCAGTGAAGCTGGGGAAAGACTGACTACAAAAATCAGCTCTTGAACCCTAAAAAGAAAAGCATAAAATGAATCTGAATTTAACCAAGAATAATAAAATACTGTAATGACTGATGGAGACATTAGTATTCCAGGCTTAGTTATGTAGGTTGGGATTTAATATATACCTCTTTCTTTCAACCTTAACAGCTTTAAATATTTTTACAAACAAACAAACAAACAAACAAACAAACTCAATGCATCCTTAAACACTATTAAGAAAAAAAATCAAGTCATCATTGATATTTGAAAACAGAAATCAAAAAGAACATATTGGATTCACACCAACTACATACCAAGCAGAATGTTAATAACATTAACCTTTACTCTATCAGATATTTTCAAGAAATACCACTATATTTTTTGCAATGGCTCATATCTGTCATTTAACTGACATGTGAACTTTTCTAAGTTTGCCAAATCACTGAGGCCTGAATACCATTCAGCAATGTTAATTTTGTTTTCCGATTTGAGCTTTTACACAATTATTCTCATGGCAATCATTCTAGCCTTGAGTATAAATAATACTTCAAGTGGTTTGTTGATATCCAAAAAATGATGTGTATCTACATTAAGAGACTCTGGAATCTAATGGGAAAACCATGCATATGATTAGGCTGAAATGCCTATTTCTTTCCTCCCAGATGGGAAGTAGTATAGGGTAGTGCCACAGCATATGCATTAATTTTATTCCTTCCGCAAATTTTAGCACATATTATTTTTGCAGATTTTGAATCTTTGCCTCCCATCCAGTATACAGGAGAGTTAAAAAGGAATTCGCTGCAGAGAAGATCTCAGTCTTAACAAAGGCCCAGGATAACTCTTCGGTGAGCTGAGGAAGAAGAGCATGGGAACAGTTCTGCTTTGGAGAAGAGTAAGAAAAAAAATGAAAGTTTGATAGGAGGAAATCCTGAGGAGGATTAACAAGGGCAAAAAGAGAGACAGAGAGTATACTATTTTCCTGGCTCCCACATTTCAGTCTTACAGACTGGGTATGCTGGATCTGAAGGTTCTAGAAATAAATAAAGGGTGCATTTAAAATGAGGATTACAACCAAAGAATAATGAAAAACATAAATCCCAATATCTGTTCATCAGTGTTGCTACCCAAATAAAACTTAGTGTGTAACAGATTTCTTCCTAAGTCTATGGATTTCTTGCACATGACTTTCCAGTTTTATTTCATATTACTTGCTTTTCAAAATTCCAGAACTTTTCTTAATTTTCTTGCTTTTCAGTCCAATGGGCCTTTCAATTTCCTCAGGAAAAAGTGGAAGCAGCACACTGTATTGCAAGCTGAATGTTTGTGTGGGAATAAGCTGTGTGGGAGCATTTTATGCAGTACTTTATAGATACTTAAAAGAAGAAGTTTAAAATTGTGATTGTTGGTGTTTGCAGAGGTGCAAGCATAGCATGGCATCATCTCTAAAGACTGATGGTCTAAGGAGAGGTAGGACAGTACAAAAAGAGGGTTTACTTATCTGATCAGTGTTTTTCTTTTTGCAGCTTTACTCTCTGGGTTCCTGTAAGTTGGTCGTTGTACGTGTTTGGACTTCACAACCTGTGCCTATCACTTACAGGAGTTTTAAGCTAACATCTGTTAATGGCTGTAGAATCTAGAGTGGGTGTTGAGTCTTGAGGGGAGCCCTGGGTAAACTTGCTCAGAGGGGTGGTGTGCGTTCAAAATGGTATTGTCCTTTCACGCTGGCTCAGCCAAAGGCTGAATTAAGGCATCTACTGTATTAAGATGAAGTTACTCCTCCTATTCCATAGAGGAAAATGCTATCTACAGGTGATCATAGGGGTGGAGAAAAGGCATGTGCTGTGCCCCACAGTCACCACCCAAAGCAGCTCCTGGGAGAAGCCCAACCTGTCATATATGCATGATGCAAGCTGGCTGCCTGTGCCTCTGCAGAACTGCAGTGAGGCCGTGGTCCTTTCCACTGTATAAAGGCTTTCTGAATTGATGAATTGATGAGTCTCCTGAACAAAAGGAGGTATTATAGCAGATAGGCACATACTGCTTGATTTGAGTATCACAGAGTGCCCAGCTAGGTCAGTGTCAGTTACATAGGATATTCTAAAAACACAGATCTGGTGGCCAAGCACAACAGTGCATACCTAGCTGTAAATCTACATAAAATTTAATATTTTTAGTATCTGCTTAATCCATCTTAGTTTTAATTTGATGCACCTACTGTTATGAAATATCTTGGTCCTCTCTCTCTCCCCTGAGCAACTATGGTCAAAACATCTCTATTTTAGACATCTCATTTAAGTGCTACCACTAGATGGGAAGAAGTCAGTCTTTATTTCTGTAGTCCTTTTTTTGTCATTTTTTTCCTCTTCTGATCAGCACAGATGCAGTTTTCATCAGGATAACTTCTGTTGTGTTTAAATTCCTCTTTGTGTGGTTCCCAGCATTTCAGACAGTTGCAGCACTGCAAGTATCACAGCCCTCTCTGGTATTCCCTCAAGACTCCCATGGCAGAGAGAGATGGGTAATGTTTTCTGAGCTTCTTCCTCTATTTTTATTCTTCCTCTATTCCTCCTTTTCTATAGAGGATCAAAATGGATTATTTTCATCTTGACATGCAAATGCCTCGGCTGTGCCCTTGGCTGAGATCTCAGCATTGACTACATAAATGAAAGATATGGGAGCAGTAGAGTTTTAATATCGCATATGGAAGCGGCAGTCTTATTTCTTAAGAAAAAAAAGAGAAAAAGTTACTATAGTCCTTTGTGCCTTGAAAAAGAATAAAAAAAAAGACTAATAAAAACATTTCCTCATGCACTACTGAATACTATATCCACATGCAGTCACTGGTCTGCACAGAGGCAAATGAACATTGTGTGCAGTTCACTATCTTATTGTTGTACTCAGATCTGCCTGTTTGCCATGCCAAAAGTATCAATGGGAGTAAAAGACACATGAATAATTTTACCAAGTCAGATTATGCCTCCAAATATGAACATTTAATAACTGATGGAATTATAAAAGAAATAGGGAGGATTTCTAAGGCTGCTCGAGAAACACAGAGATAAAAAGGTCAAATTCTTCACCCATTTTCACTCTGTGCAATAGCAGTTAAGTAAATGAAATAACATGACCTGCAAATCAGTGCAGGATACAACTCTCAGAAAACACTAATACACCATAAAAGTCATCATGTGGTTTCATGTTAACATGAAAGAAATTATATCTGACCTCGAAAGCATACATACTGTCTCACTGTTTCTAATTATTATAATATTCTTTTTCTGAAACAGCAGCAGCAAAACACTATCAAGAAATTGCCTCCTGGCTAATATTCTCAGCAAACCCTCATGGCTATTTATGCAAATGAGCAGCCCAACAAGTAAGTTGTTAGCCTAAATGAAAATTATAGCAGATAAAAATTGTCAGCCTGGGAACTGAACTAATAAGGAAAAGAATTGCACGAAGTGGCGGCACAGTTTTGAACATTGGGAAGAATAAAGGAAAGCACAGCTACTGAAATTAACTCATGAGACTGAGGTAAGCAGGAAAAGTCCACATCCATTGTTATGTTGCACATAGCTAATGAGTGCACATGCTTTAACACACTAAAACTCAAGACAGTGTTTATGGTAAGCAGTGAATTAAGTGTGGACTGACAATGTAGCAGCATGGTGTTACTGTTAATTGTCCTTGCTTTTTACTTTCCTATAGGAAAAGTGACTGGATGGGCTTAGGCAGCCTAGATGCATTCTTCAAAACATTCCAGAGGAGTAAACAAGGTATTTATAAGAGGCTGGGGAAGCACTCTGGCACAAGGTCCTAAGCTGGCTGAGTGGGGCGAGGAGTTGGAGGGGAAAGGTGATAAGCCATGCTGGGCTTGTTCTGCAGTGTCCTGGCTGCTGTTCAGACTAAGGTCTTGGACATAGCCCACTGACAGGCCTTCTGCCAGGAGATTTGTTACTATAAGAGTTTTGCTTAGGCAGGACTTTATTATAAAAATTGTCTCAATCCTCCTTTTATAAAAATCTATCCCACCTTTCTCTTCTACCCCAGGATGAGGAATATTTTGTGTATATATCTGGGTGAAACACACAAACAAATTCATTTCCCATGGATAATATGTTTAGAGTGATTTTCTTTTCAGAGTCAGAAGCTCAAAATCATGAATTTATTATGCAAAGTAATAATTGCAAATTATATTGGCAAACTCCATTCCAGAAAAAAAAGGGAGTATTAATATAACTAAAAGGATTTAAAAAATACTGGCTCTTAACTTGGGGCTACTACAGATATTTTAGGAAGTTATATATCTCTGTTCCATGTAAACCACCAAAGGCAGTAGCTTTCATTTTAAAGGTCTAGTGAGATACTGCAATTAATGGGCCCATCTATCAGCGTATGTCGTGCTTGTATTGAGTAGTAAGACATGGAAAGAAAATGAAAGAAATGCTTAGTGCCATAAAAATTTGCATCTCTTTCTAGTTCATTTTTTAGTGCAAAGAAATGAAATATATCAGGGTCAGAACATGAAAGGATTTGACTCCAGTTTTTGGGTCAAGCTAGGTTATGCCTTTAGTGGGATAACTGGACAGCATATTTTGACTTTGTGGGTCTTAAAGAATCTGAAATGCCTCATTAACAATCCCTTGGAGATATATAACACTTCCCAAGGATGACTGGAACAGCCCAGCTGCTCCATGTGAAACTACGGGAAGGTGGTTATCCCTCCTTCAAGATGCCCACGTTCCCTGCGTGGCTTGGTCCTTTGTGGTTATCAGCAGAAAGGGGCACTGACAGCTGCCAGAGTCAAGATCTTTAATCCAGCGCTCATCAGCTAAAAGAGATTTATTTGTTCTCCTGGATCTGTATGTTATATCAGAGGTGCTCACAGGATTAATTTGCAGTCATGGTCTTCACAAAAACCCCACAGCTCTCTGCTGCTATAGGAGCATTTTCCTCTCTGGCACACATGTTCCATTACAAAGCATTCTGAAGTAGATCATGCTATCCAGGCTAGTTGAGATTTGTGGGTAGTTATGACAAAAATAAAGTCAATGTGCTTGTAAACTTTGCAAGTAATAATTGCAGTACTTATGGTGTAATGCACAAATGTGGCACCATTAGAAAGTAACAAAGCTTGTCAAGCTAAAACTTTAGTGATATTTTCAGCATTTCATAAAATAATTATGACCTGAGTGCAAGGATGGGATTCAAGTGCTCTACAAGTTTCTTTCTGTCTCTGTCACACATGCTGGCTGCGATCTTGAGAGAGCATAGTGCTTCCCTTCCCATAAGGGAGATGCTTGAGACTCACTTTCTGCTACTAGCCCAGGAGGAACTTATTCAGATTGTGGTGTGAAAGTGTCCATGTAGCTAGGCTTCCAGGCCTCACGTGAGGCATTTAAAACTTCACCTGATTGTAGTTAAAGCCTTAAGGGATGTGCCTTTGTGAGGTGGGGAGAAGAGTGATAGTTGTTTAGCATTTGCCAGGGACTTCGAAGACTTAGGAGCTGTGGGAGTTTACAACCCACTGCAAGCAGAGAACAAACTATCTAACCCTTGTTATCTTTTCTCATAGTGTGCCTTATTGATAGTGATTACTGTAAAAGGGGTTCCACCTTGTTGAAAAAGGTCATTAAAAAAAAATGTAACTGAGATGTTTAGTGTGTAAACACTGAATTTGTTAAAATTCTCCTTCACTGAACAAAAAACTATTTTGCTTTTCAAGCAAAGCAAGAGAGATCATGATTCACAGATCATTTACACAGACCCCGAGACCAAGACCGACATGTCTTTGGGCTGAAAAAGAGGAGCGGTCTGCAGCCTCCAGCCTTACCCAACTGTGTTATCAATAGCACTTACAAAGGTAAACCTGCTCCTCAGGTATCACAACATAGTTCCTCCAAATGGAATCATACTGTAGTATGGTCTTGGTCTTCCCCATCAGTTGAGGACACAGACTAATAAACTCTTTCAAACATGCAGTAAATCCAACTAAAAGCACATATAAAATTAGAAAAGGGAATTGGAGTTCAGCAAAACTCAACAAAGCTGAATAACTACTCAATTGAATCCAATTCTCTTGGTATTTGTAGAGTTACTCTTGTGAGGAAGCTGTTTTGGGAACTACTTTGGGTCATCCAAATAATGCTTGATGTGGCAGTGATTTGATATGGTTTGAGAAGTACCTGTCAGTTTTTCATGTTAGTGAAATTACTATCATGACTGATGACCTCGACAGCAAAGAATAAGGTGTTATGTATTTCTCCATCCAAAGAAACTATGCCATTGATCCAAAGAAACTATGCCATAAGGTTTAGCAATAAGTCTTGAAGTACTACAAATAGCTACAATTGATCTCTACATGCCAAATAAATGAACATCATGCTGAAGTGCATTGATATTAGGCAAAGCTAACAACAGAGGTTGTAGTGTGAGCTGAAGAGGCTCAAGTTAAAAACCATGTCGGTGGCCCCCAAATTGTGTTGTAACAATAATGTAAAAATGGAAAGTCAGGTCTGTATTTCCTTGCTAGGGTCTCAAGTGTGATTTTGAAGCTTCAGTTGGCCCTACTGCCTTGAAAACTACAGAACAGTTGGATTTTACTCTATTTTAACCTTCAAAATGTTTGACAGTCTAGACTCCTTTTTCTGCTGGTGAAGGAGACAGATCAACCCATCACTGTGTAAGAGAGGCAGGCTCTGGGTTGCTGACTTCTGAAGACACCAAGGTGATCCTGTACTGAAGTGCCTCCAAAGCTGATACCATGCAGGTGGCTCCAGCACACAATCCACAATGTTGAGTAAGCAATATACATTTCCTACCCTGCCCCTCAAAACATGTTCAAAACAGCAGACAGAAGCATTTATTCACTCAGTAGACAAACAACCTCATGGGTGTAGGTCTTTTAGGCTGTTTTTTGTTTGTTTCTTATCAAACTCAGAAGGGAAGCACTGTTTTCTGTTAAAATACTTTGGGAAGAGGACAGAAAGTGATAGCGACTGCCCTTGTCCTGTAGTGCAATAGCCCTATTGTCAGAGCTGTCACAGAGGAAGAGGGACACGTGGGTCCCATTTCCCCTTCTGCCTTGAGCTGCTCAGACCCTTGTTTCCTGCCCTTTAGAGAAAAGGCTCTAGTCAACGGGAGGATTCAGTATTCACCAATGAGCCAGTGAGCGAAGATAAAAGGCAGCTCATGGCTTCGGGGGTCAGGGAATCCTTTCAGTTGCACTCTCTGCTCCCAGGATCATTTCTGTTTATTTAAAGACTCCCTCAGGTAAGCATACACAGTCTTGGGATGACACAGTGACATGGTTTCACCAATTTCTGCTGACCCACATGACATGAACTGTGCCTTGCAAAAAATGTATGGAACACACATTTTTTTGTTGAATAGAAATTGAAGATATTGGGAGTATTCAATTGAGAGAAATGAGTAAGAAGGAATATAAAATAGCACTATTTGAGATAAGGAATTGTACTGAGAAGGTAAAACAGGTTCTTTGTTTATCCAATCAAGAAAATAATGAAGTAGAAAGGAGAAAAAAGAAATTAAAGGAAATTTTTATTTCCCTTCTCTCTCTCTCTTTTTTTTTTTTTTTCAAACAAAAACTGCAATTAACCTGTTGAACTAATTACTACTAGGTGTAACTTAGGCCAAGAGATTAGTAGGATCCAAAAAGGATTACACAAGTATATGCATAATGAAAATACCCATAAACTACAATAGGTAGAATATTATCTCAAACCCTTTTAAAGAATAGCTTACCTCTTAATACCAAGTGAATCCTGTGTACCTCTGTCTAGTAAAGGACCTTGTGAAGCACTTCTCTTTTTATCCAGGATCTGTACTTATCTTCCTTACTGAAATAAAAAGACAATAAAAGAAGTCAGCTAAATTATAATACACTCCTCTGCATTATTTCTGTTCCAGGGGAGCAGCTGTTTTATTGCTTAGATGGAGCAGTGATTTTACAAATTTGGGTGATACTTATACTTCTTATATTAGCATTTTTACCCTATAATTAAAATTCAGCCCTGGTAAATAAAGGGAGAAGCAGAATCTGACCACACAGCTAGGAATGAAATGTTGGAGCCATTTCCATAAGAGGAAATCCACAACAATGGGAATGTAATTTTCCATTACAACTGTACTCCTACTTGCAACAGGAGTGTACTGACAACAAAGGTCTTCACAGAATAGATTCCAATACCAATAATGCGGTGAGAGAGGACTGCTATCAAATTCCCTGTGTGTCACTTCATGCAGACTGAGGATAAACCTTTTCCCTGCACTCTGTTATTAGGTGCACAATGATGCTTGGAAAATCAGAGAACATTTCAGGGTTGGGGTCTTCTTCCTCCTCTTCCTGGACTTAGTTATTTAGAAATTAATAAGTACAGGCAGATCTTAAAATAACTGTCAAGGTTTTATAATTGGTTTTATTGTCTGGGAGGCCATAGAACATAAGGAAAGACTTACTCTTGCATTATATTAAGTAAATAGTTATTTACTGTATGTAGTAAATGTCAAATCAGAATTTCATTTGAATTTATATAGTCTTTTCCTCTCTGATCTCTTTTTTGCTGGTCTCTTGAGCTATCTAAATTTTTCCATTCCTGAGGAAGGCTGCCCTTCTAGCCTTTTAATGTGACCCTAGGGGTGAGAAGATGAACTGGTTTTCTGTTTGCTGCTGAATATATTGTTTTACTGTTATGAAAATATAGAAAGGTCTTGCCTTGCTACCAGACTCACTATCTCATATTGTCAATTCCAGAGAAACAGTCCCACTGTAGTTATATCCATGAGAAGATGCTGAGCATCCAACACTGGATTCCTGAGTGTTCTTGTGTTCCCAGGTACTACTGAAGTTTTTGCAGTTCAAAGGTGTTCACTGCCTTAACTGTCCAAGACTAAAGAAATCTCTTTCCACCAATGTATCAGCTAAATTCAGTTGTGAATGATATTTAATAATTCCAGGGTCTCTTTACTCTTGTTTTATAATTTGTCACATTACTTTATTACTGTTTGCAAAAGTAACAAAAGATATTGTAACAAGGATTCACTTGGGCTGATTAAACCTGCAGAGAGATTTCAAATGCAGGTTTTTGTTCTGTGAAACTAGACATCAGCAGCCTGTGGAATTATTTCTGACATTTCATCCATCATACACTCAGAATAACAAGCTGGTGATGATCTCTTCCTGCTCAAAAAACAACTTTCACAGAACCTTCCCAACCTATTAATGCCAGGAAATTGTGCTTGGAAAGTTCAGAGAAAAAAGAAAATTCTTCTGCAAATGAAAGGCAGAAATCTTGTGTCAATAACATGCATTGGGAGGTCTGTTCATATAGAGACCTTTAGCTGGTGTAAATTGGAACGACAAAACTGGTGTATATATATTGATTTAGTTCAGTCCTGGAATTTTCACACAGGAGTGTCTAGATCTACAGCTGTCAGAATCTGGCCCTGGTCTTCTAAAAGTAAACCATGAAACTGGTATTAAGTAGAATGTAAGGTAGACTGCTTCTTTTCCTCTTCTTTGTTTGAAAAAGTAAATTCTGAAGCACATTAAGTTTCCAGCATAACCTCCTGCACTCTACAATTTTCAGTCTTTTCTTGAATTTTTGAGCACATATTTTAGTGGCCTAAGATTTTCTTTCAACCAGCTGCTTCCAGGCTAAACACGGTCAAACTAGATTAACTGTATTATGTAAATACTATAACATCAGTGAAAAAAACTATGGGCTACCTCATAATTAGAGGATAATAACCTTTTAAATGATATTAATTTTTTTTCCTATTACACCTCAAATAGGTTTCCCATGCTGGACAGAACTGCAACGATTTTTTCAATTATAAGAAGTTTTCGTCCTCATCTTGCCTCCTCCTTTCCCCTGCTTTAAAAGTGAATATAATGTGCTTTGATGTAACATGGTCTCACACTGAAATCTAATCACACCCCTAAACTAACAGAAAAGGTAAAATCACCAAAAGGGAGATTTTAGAAACAGCATGCATGAGTAGATAAATGAGAACAAAGTTTTGAAAAGCATTGCAGAGGAGTAATATAAGATATTGCCAGTGTATTTCTTCATAATTGTTTTCCTTCAGTAAAAGTTCTATCAGCTGGGGAGAGTTACTCACATGTTTGAAGCTGGGTCCAGTTTCTCTGAAATCAGATTCCTTATTCCCAAGACTCCACTCCACAGTGCCAGCACAAACATACATCAGCAGCTGCACAGCACTTAAAAGAGTTAGCAAGGACCTATCAAGCAATTACTCAATTTCAGATCTGTGTCCCTTGATTCCACTGAGCAAATCTGAAGCTAGGGGAAAAAAAGTCAAAGAAAGTAAATAAACATTTTGGAAGTCTGAGTATCTCATCTAAGGAGTGAAACTCACCTACTGCTTAACCTTGTAGGTAAGAAGTGCTGTTGTGAAGAATGATCCCTTTCCCACAAATAAAGCTTTAAAAAGTGCTTGGATCTTCAGGTGCACTGAGCTGGTGTTAGCCTTACTTCTGTCAGGGGCAAGCACAGTTCTGGTTGCTTCTGCACGTGGAAAACTGTGCAAGTTGATTTCACCTCTGGTGGAATCCCCTTAGAGTTAGCAGGGCTGTGCTGTGGATGAGTTGGGTAGAATGAAGTGAAGGAAGAAACTAAGTTTGAAATTCTCAGATTACTTCCTGTGGCATTCACATTCTCTGGACAGAGAGATATAATTCTGTCTCTCAGGAGAAGCACAGAGAGAAGAAGAGAAAACAATCTTTATCTCTGCTCCTTTGTTTTCTCCATGTGGAGTATGGTATTGGGATTGTTTACCTGGAGTGGTTGCTTGATTGGATTCTGGTGAAGGTTGTTTGGGTTCAATGACCAATTGGATCCAGCTGTGTCTCGGACTCTCAGCAGAGAAGTCACAAGTTGTTAGTTGTAGATAGGTAAGTAAGAAGTATGTATGTAGAATAGGATAGTCTCTCTTTAAATAGTATATTATTGCAATATAGTATAGTTTTAATAAAGCTATCCTTCAGCCTTCTGATCTGGAGCCAGACGTCATAATTTCTTCTCAGTCGGGACTGCCCTTTTTTTACTATAATTTCCAAAATTAACTTCTTTCTGTTGTAGTTGTTGTTACTGAGCCTAGATTTGTGCTGTTTTCTAGTGTGTGAAATACAAACTGTTGTGGACAGATACTGACATTTTGTACAAAAAGGTGCACACTCATCCTGTGGCCTGAACTTGGCAAATAAAAGCATTAACAAGCTTCTCATACAATAAGCAATACTGTAAGCATGAGCCACTTTTGCTTTACAGGTGTCCATGTGGCTGAGGTTTGTTAATAATATTTGTGGTGTCCCTGTTTGACACCAGCAAAGCAAAAAATCATCACAACAAAAAGGCAGCAAAATCTCAAGCAGATCTCTGCAAGTGTATGAAAAAAGACAGGCTTTGCTTTTTACCCACAAGTTGTCTTTTTGTTTGTATGCTATTAGTTAATGCCGATAGGAGTGCTACACTGAATAATCTGAGAAAAAAGGAAAAAAAACCCAAACCCATATAGATACAATTTACTATAATGGGGAAGTCAGGACAACATCCTGATGTTTTACAGTTTTCTAATATTTTAGCTACTTAAGCTCAATCCTTCCTTGCATTTTCCTATCTGAATATTAAAAAAAAAGTCTGAAATGAACAAGAGAGAGCTTCTCATACATACAGTTAGATATGTCTATGCTGTGGATATAGGCTTTTGTAAATTTTGATAGAACACATGACAGTTTCCCACAGCTGTCACTGAAAGTAAAGCTGTGGGACTGTGGATGAAGAACTTTTACCCTTTTATTCTTTTCCCTCAAATCAGTGAGATTTACCCTAGGTAAGCATCTGGGGTGAATCTTCCTACCTGTCTCCCACTGGTGGAGGTGGCCAATGTTACTGTGAGATAGATCACTTGAACTGTGCCACTGATTTTCAGCCTGGCTCTTATCTATAGTCCTTCATTAATGTATGTGTAAGTGTACACAACCATTTAGGTGTCTCCCAAACTAACATTTCAGGAAATTGTGCCTCAGTAGGAACAAGTATTTTCCCACCAAAGCAATTTGCCAATTTTGCTGTGAGTGTAACACCTGTGAGCAGGTCCATGAGCAGTTCTGGACCCAAGCATATAATCATCTTTATAAGTGTCTTTTCTATCTTTATCCTGGACATGTATAATTTCTCTGAGAGCATATTTTTTTTTGAGCTGAGACAGAAAGTAAGAGAAAAACAAAGCTGGGTGGGATGGCTTAGAAATACCAATGCCAGGCTTTGCATAAAGTGTTATTTTAGAAATACACCCAAAACATGAGAGGATCAACCCTAATCTCTGAGTCACTAATAAAACTCCATCAGTGCAGGAGACAGCACTGAATGTTTTGGTAGAGATGGGCTTGGATGTCAGCTTGAGGGAGACATGTATAGATCTGAATTGCTGCAGAACAGAGACAGGCATCATCTCAGGGCTAAGGATTTCCCAAGATGCTTTAAAAGTAGGTTACTTTATTTATTTTTTATCCCTCTAGACTTTTCTGAAAATCTGGTTCTGCTTCTGAAACATTCACAAGCAAAGAATTATGGATGACATCTTAAACTGAGTACTTTGTAGCAGACAGCTTTTTAAATGAATGACGTAAAATTTCTTTTCTGCCTGGAAAAAAAGAAATTTTTTTTCAATCTTGATACTGGAGCCATAGAGTCTAATGTGTGGCTCCTATGTGATGGCAACAACTTTTTTGATTTACCCAAGCAGACACAAATAGCCTGGAATAAAGGAATCTTCAATAACAGGTGAAAGTTGGTCACTTTGATTTCCAAAGTGGTTCTGAAGATAATGAGAGAACACTGCAACAAAGCAGTAGTCCTCTTCCCATACTGATCACATAGTTTGGATGTGAACCTATATGCCAGATTTAATATCACTTTCTCACACAAGGATGGAAGCTCAAAAAGGATCTGTGCTTCATGGTGACCCTTGAAGCCTGATTTCCTACATGAAGCAGAATACAGCATAGAAGTTAGGCCATCCTTCACCTTATATTTCTCAAACTGCTGTCTAATTCTAAACTGTTTACAACTGCAAACTTTGAAAAAGGTTAACCGTTAAAAAAAAAAGGTGAGAAAGCAAGACACCCACAACACACTGCTATTGTCCTGCCCAGCATGAGAAGTCTCTTTTAAATAAAAAGGAGTTGGTTGGGTACCCAAACTGAAATGAAGACACCAACTCTACTGCACTGTTCTTTATTTCCCAATCTTTAATATCCATGAAGGTAAATAAATACTCCTAGATGACAGAAACTGCATTTTAGACAGTCACATTTGGGTGAGTTGAATCCCAAACATCTTTTACAGCTAGATATTTCAATGAACTGTATAAAACTGAAGTCCCTGGAAAATAAAAAGGAAGTCTTATAATATTTTATAAAATGTATACATGTATGCAACTGATTAGATGTCTCCAGTGCTAAAATTTCAGTAGTACGTGGTAGTACCCATGCATTTCTCAAAAGACATGAAGTTTTAAGAGGCTGTGATATAATTTCATGTATGACAGTGGCTGAGAGAGACAGCATAAGGTCTAGGCTGCAGATAGCGGCTTCATCCTGTGTTTCTGAAAAGCCTTAAAAATTTACTGCCAAAGAACTAGGCTGGGAGTACTAAAAACTCTAAGAAGAGATATTAGGCTGGGCTTGATATACTAAGGTTTGTCTCAAGAGAGATACGATACCCACTAGGATTCTTTCTAGGTTCTTTTGTGTTTCTGGCTTGTGGTCAAAGGTTAATAATGTATGTTCAAATTTACTTTTGCCACATGCATGTGCATTATGGAGTGAAAACCTGACTATTTCTACACATCAAGTTACACAACACTGCAATGGTCAATTATGGCAAAACCAGGCAAAACTGTGGCCCTGATAGTGACAAGCGCAAATTTGATTTCATGCAAGTTGGGGAAGATTTCAAAGTAAAATTTGTGAATTTCTTCATTGGACATCATGTCTTTTTATCAAGCTTCTGAAGTCATAAATGCCTCAAATCAACATGCTACCGAAGGCTTATGGAAAGGTAAATAAATACTCAAGCTGTGTTGCCAAAAGTATGATTTTCTTACAAGAAAGGTTAGCCCTTACCTGAAAATCTATTGTGTGATGCAATCACAAAGACCAGCTGATCACTCCACCAACCAGCACCATACACAGAATTTAGAGTAAACTTCTCCTCTTTAACCTTCCCTGAGGCTCAGCTGGTGGTTTGCACTCTACACATTTGTTGACATCAACAAGGTTGACAGAAAAGTATGTCAGTGATTGCAACTTCTGCTTTGATTAATTGACTCTATAATTTGTTTCTTTGAAGGGGGGGAAATGGGACTATATCATTAATATCTTTTGAAAGAACTCTATCTTAATCAAGCATAAATATTTTTCTAGATTAAACCCTTACAACCTTTCCCTATACTAGTAGATATTGTCTTAGCTCAAATTTGGTATCAGTTAAAAGGTATTAAAGTACTGACCTAAAATAAGTTGTGCTAGGGCTTGTTTGTGTGTTGTGCATTATGGAAAGTACTGTGCCTCCTCCATCAGAACAACCTACAACAAAGGCTACACATCACAAACTATTGAGTTCCTGAGTATCGGCTTTCTAAGGTAATAAATTACCACTAGTAACTCCCTGAATATTTAGAGAGAGTTGCAAGCAAACATCCAACAAACATCCAACTATTTTTTTTTAAATTTAGCTTTTGAAAAATTGAACAGACAAAAAAACAACAAAAAATTTTAAGATGATAACTTAAGCTATATGAAGCATCAAATTATATTTAAATACATCCTAAGAACTGAGTGGTCTTGCCTTATTCTTATCTGTGTATAATTTTACCCAATAAGGAAATAATATTCCTTTCTTATTATGGTTATACGACTATGCTATTCAGACCGATTTTCATGTATGACAAATTCCAGCTCTATCTGATACCACAGTGAGTATAAATTTCGTACTGGTGATCACCCTCTCACCATTCCAGGGCTGGAAAGAGAAACACAGAAGGATCACAAGGCCTTGCATTAATAATGTACAATTTACATATACTCACATTCTACCATTGAATCAGAAATATTGTGTTCTGCTTCCTTACTTTTCCATTTGCTTGGTGAAAAACTTAAATATTAATTGGGGATCAATATTATTTCTAGAGCTAGTGTCGACTATTTTTTTAATCTTTCTTGCCAAGATAATTTGTGCAGACCCTCCAATGTCAAATATCAGGTACATATAATACAATATAATACATAGTGATATGTGTAGACAACATGTTGGCAAAGTATTGGAAGTGATATTCTTCAAAAACTATGAATACTTTCCTCATCATGCACACTTTTGATTGTACTAATGCAATTGCTGGTGCATGTACTTCAAATTCAGGCTCTTAGGACATTTTCATTTGTTAGGATATAGCTCTGCTATACATTTCCATCTACTGCTTTTTCACTACTCTTTAAAAGATCTTGTCTCTAGACTTGGTTGAATGCAAGAATTTAATTAGAAATTTGCAGATGTTTTCCACAGGATATGTAGAGTAGGATTTATGTTTCATCAATGAATGCACATTGGCTCTTATTTGATTATATACAAATGCACATCTTAAATACATGGGCAATGAATAGATCCTCAAAAGCAAATCCAAAACACCCAAGGACATACTTTCTATAGCACTGAGAAACAAGACATTGACATTAGGGCTATCACTTCTGCAGTATATGCAGACATAGAGTGGGAATCTACAATATAAACACAGAGAAAATTATTGGTTTTCATTCCAGTTTTATGATCTTTCACCCACACATTGAAAATGGGGATGCATCCTCTCTCCACCTGAAACTAGCTACCTGAAAGATTGGCAGCTGCCTGCAGAACAGACACACCTTGCACTTAGTACAAGGTGGGCAAGGTTTAATCAGGGGTGTGGTGATAAAAAGGCTGGGAGGGCTCACATTTCAAGCACTGACCTAGACAAACACAACAACACACAACATCTTTGCTGCAACCCAAGCTAGTTCCCTGATTCAACTTTTCCTACACACAGAATCACAATAGGTTGGAAGACACCACAGTGGGGCAACTGGTCCAACCTCTCTACTCAAGTAGGGTCCTCCTGGAACAAATGGCACAGGATTGTGTCTAGATGGTTGTGGAATATCTCCAGTGTGGGAGACGCCACATCCTCTCTGGACAATTTGTTCCAGTGTGCTGTCACCTGCATACCAAAGAAACTCTTCCACATGTTTAGGTAGAACTTCGTGTGCGTCAGTTTCTGTCTATTACCTCTAGTTTCATTGGTTTGCACCACTGAGAAGAGCCTGGACCCATCCTCTTGATACCCTTTAGAAATCGATACACATCTATGATGTCCCCTCTCAGCTGCCTCTTCTCAATGCCCAGCTCCCCCAGTCTTTTCTCATATGAGAGCTCCTCTAGACCTGTGACCAACTTAGTAGCTCTCTGCTGGACGTGCTCCAGCAGCTCCATGCCTCTCTTGTACTCAGGGGCCCAGAACTGCTCACAGTACATCAAATGGAGTGGCACCAGGGCTAAACAGAGGAGAAGGATCACCTCCCTCAGCCTGCTGGCAATGCTTCCCCTAATGCATTCCAGTATTCCTTTGGCCTTCTTGGCCACAAGGGCACACTGCTGGTTCACATACAGCTCTCCAATAGGATCCTCGGGTTTTTTTCCTCAGAGCTGCTTCCCAGCAGGTCAGCCTGTGTTGGTGCCTGGGGTTATCCATCCTCACATGCAGGACCCTGCGTTTACCCTTTTTGAATTTCCAAAGGTTCTTCTCTGCCTATCTGCCCAGTCTGTGAAGGTCCCTCTGAAGGGCTGCACAACTCTCTGAGGCATTGGCCACTCCCCTCAGCTTTGTATCATCTACAAACTTACTGAGGAGGCATTTGCCCCTTCATCCAAGTCATTGACAAGTTAAACAGCACTGAACCCAGAACAGAACCCTGGGGCACACCTGTAATGACAGGCCTCCGACTAAATTCTGTACCAGTGATCACAACCTTCTGGAATCTGACTCAGGAATCTGACTCTGTAATCTGGACTCAGCCAGTTCTTAACCCAACCTAAGTGTCCATTCATCCACCCTATACTTCTTGAGTTTTCTAATGAGGATATTGGGAGACGCAGCCTTGTAAAACTCAGGGCAGACAATATGCACTGCTCTCTCCTCATCCATCTGGGTAATTTTTTCATTGTAGTAGGCAATCAGGTTGGTCAAGCATGATTTACCTTTAGTGAATCTTTGCTGACTACTCCTAATCACATTTATGTCTTCCATGTTGGTAAACATGGCCTTCTCAATAAAGCGCTCATTCTTCTTTCCAGGGATCAAGGTGAGACTGACTGGTTGGTAGCTCCCTTTGCTCTCTTTCTTGCTCATTTTGAAGACTGGAGTGATATTTGTTTACTTCCAGTCCTCAGGCACCTCTCCTGATCTCCATGACCTCTCAAAGATGATAATGAGAGGCCTATTTATGATGTCTGCCAGATCTGTCAGCACTCATGGATGCATCCTGTCATGGCCTGTGGACTTGTGGGTGTGAAATTTATTCAGGTGCTATCTGACATAATCCTCCTTCAGTGAAGGAATGTCCTCCTGACATTCATACACCCTGGTCTCCTGGCTTAGAGATCCCTGGGAGCTGATGTTATTGGTGAAGACTGATGCAAAGAAGACATTCAATAACCCTACTTTCTCTGTGTCCTCTGTTACCAGAGTGCCCTCTATTTACTAATGGGTTCACACTATCCTTTGTTTTCCTTTTGTTATTTATGTATTTGAAAAAGCCCTTTTTGTCATCCTTGATATCCTTGCTTAGATTTATACTAGATGGACTTTGGTCTTTCTAGACTCACTGTAGCAGGGAAAGAGGGGTCCCTGAACATATTTTTCGCACTGTACAGTCACAAACATGACTTGTTTACATGCTCCTGTGTCTTGATACATTGCTGAGTCTGGCCTTTTAGAAACCTTGGGTTAATGCTTCCCCATCATCACAGCAAACTTCCATTTTGGGTTTACTTAAAAACAGGAAAAGAAATTAAATTAATTTTAAAATCCCTCTTAATTATTGGCACAAGAGGACAAAAAGTTGCCCTCTGGAGTCCTGCAAACTAGTTTAAAATGTCAAAGCTAGAGTTCCCCTCCAGTAAGTTATTCTCAGTAAATTTGGTCTGTTTGTTGCACACATACATATATAGATGTTTTTATATATGCTTTCTCATTGTGAAAAGCATTCTGGCTACTTAACAGGCATGCTTTCTCCTTGTGAAAAGCATTCTGGCTACTTAAGAGCATAAATTATGCTGATTCTATATGATTCAAAGTATAAAATATAAAATTATATCCCATTTTCAACATATGAATACACAGATTATGTAGAATGTGAAAGATCAAACTGGAAATTCTTCATTCTCATTTATGAGTTATTTTTTTCCATCCCACAGCTGCATTGGTTTCAACTGGGCTGAGTAAGGTCTCACATAAGACCACATTCTGGCCTTGTTTTAAAACCACATCAAATCTCTAATCTTGCAATCTGATCTGTGCAAAGACAGTTAGGTTAAGCCAGTGGGCTGTTTTTCTGGTGTGGGAAGACATTTTATGGATCAAGGCCATAGCAGTTAACCACCCAAACAAGAACATGACAAAGCTTCACTGCAGCATTTAATCTGATGTTTTTGAGGTTATATTAACTTTTAACTTCAGAGATGTGCAGTGATTCTCCACCAAAAAAGTATAATATTCTTGAAGCATTCTTACAACTTTAAGATGACAAACATCAAACAAATGTTAGAGAATAGCAGTGTAGTCACTTCTGTTAGTCTGAAGTGGACTACAGGAGGAAAATAGCAATGCCTGAAGAAAAGGTGATCCTTTCAGGACACCCATTCCTCCTGTTGAATTTTTGCATGATTGCTTTCCTGCTGTCTTATATTGACATTTCCAATTTGCTTGTGAGTAACATGGGCATGTGTCTTGGTTTGAAAAGACAGGTATCTGCTAAGGAAGGCAGGAATGTCTCTTGAAATGGAAAATTTAAATCTTCTCCCTCCAAATTATTATAATTTTGAAATTAAGGGGGGCTCTCAGGCAAAGATATGGGAGTAGGAATAACAGTTCTTTATTAGGAAAAATAAAAATGCAACAATACAAAACAACACTGACGGAGTCAGAATATGACCTGACAGGGTGTTGGTAGTAGTCTGATTAAATGTTGGCAGCAGTCCTTCTGGAATGACAGATGTGGTTCTGTTGAAGCAGAGATCCTGTAGAAGGGTATAGTTTTCCTCTGAAGGTCCAGTGGTGGTGTAGATGGGTCTGGTCTTCCTCTGGGAATCCAGTGGAAAAGAAAGCTGCTCCTCTGGGAATCCAGTGGGAAAAACCTGCCTGTGGTGTTCCAATCTCAGATTGTACCCAGGCAGGAATGCTTGGCTCCTCCCCCTGAGCAGAACATCTCCCAGTGGGATGATGTAATTTTATCAGACAGGCAGTGAGACTCAATGGCCCATTAACAGAAGATATTTCCCAGAGGGAGGATGGGTCATGGAAGAGATGAAGAAAACTGTCCCACCTGTTTTTAACAGGTGGTCTAATTAACATAAGGTAACTGCCCCACCTCTGACAGATGGCAATAGGATACACATCCCTGGCCACATCTTGCATTTGCAACCTAAGATAGTATGAAAGCTTAATCAGCCACCCAAAAGGTTTAACGACCACTAGACAGAAGTGATATTTCTGTGACAGTGAAACAGACGTACCTACCTATTTTAGACAGCTTTGTAGTGCCCATCTGCTTTCACTGCTATATATTTTAATACTAAAAGTGATCGGAAATATAAGTACTCTCAAGAGGGTACTTTTAATAAACTTTCACTGGACTCCGACTGGGACATTCACATCTCTGCAGCACTTCAATGTGTTCTCTTCTTACAGACATATCAGACATTTCACTCCTTTAGTGAATGGCATACAGATATATGGATGCACCCACATGAACCATGTTGTATCAGTGCGCAGCCAGGTGTACATTACAAATAGAAAAAACTGTGGCTTGACATGAATAAAAGTGTCCTATCATATTGTATATGAATTGATCTTTAATGACTTTATCTGACCATTGTTTTTTTATGCCATGAACAACACTGTAAGATTTCTTGGTTACCAACTGTTAAGCCCATATCATGAAGTTCCTATGCATCCATGGTTTCAGTTTTTAAATATATCTTCCCTGAGTAAAAGAAAAAATGGTGCAGGACCCAGAAGAAAGTCTTTGCCTTTGGGCTTCAGAGTCTTTTAACTCATAAAATAACATTGGTGGGCTACAGGTCTACAGCTGCTCGTCTGTGTTAGAACAGGACTGGAATGTCTCAGATCTATGAAGAATTGAATTCTTTCTGCATCTCCTTAGCTCATGAAAAGTCATATTGCTACCCACAAAGGTGCAAAGGTTGAATAAAATTTCATTTCAGACAGTGTGAATCCAATCCATCACCTGATTTTGGATTGCCATTTTGATAATTACCAGGAGCTGCATAATGGCTTAAAGGGCATCGCAGTAGGATTTCTCCTTGCTGGAGAGGAGAGCTGCAGAGGTTAATCAAAACAGGTACAGCCCTTCTTACCTGTTACTGCTTCTGCTCATCTCCCATTCAGCATCTGTCTAATCTGTTCATGTTCGGTACAGTATTCCCTGTCTATGCACTCAGAATGATCTGAATACAGCTGTCAACATCTTGATCAAGGCACAGCTCTAATTAGATTTCTCTGTTGTAATTGAAGGAAACATACTTCGAAAGTTGCTTCATGCCATATTTCAACCAACAGTAGCTGATTATGATGAAACTTCTGTTTTGTTTAAAAAAGGATATATTTCTAGTTAACTTCAAGCTTTCACTTAGGAAAGACTTTTGGAGCAAAGGTGAAGACCAAAAGGCTTAGCCCAAAATGTAAAGGCATGAAAGTAAAGGTGAGAAAAATTTAAATACTTAAATATAGGAGCTTAAAATGGAAACTTTTTGCTCCTCTTCAGCCATGGTTATTTTCTGTACTAATCTACCTGTCTCTATGAAACAGACAAAGGCACACATGTTATCAGTTTTGACTTGTTTTTGCAGCCAGACAAGAGGATATATTTAAGAAAATAATTATTGTAATAGTAACATAATAATAATAATAATAATAATAATAATAATAATAATAATAATAATAAAATTGTCAGAAAAATTACTACCACTGAGTACCAAAAATATGTAAAACAAATAAGGGTCAGGATCAGGAACACAGAAATATGAATATTTAATTAATGATAACAAAAGTGATGTGGGACATAGTATGCAAATGATGAGTGTCTCAGGCCAAACGTTCTCAATAGGAAAGCCGATAAGTAATTTGTTAAAAACAGCCC
Source organism: Vidua chalybeata (assembly GCF_026979565.1). Classification (NCBI taxonomy): domain Eukaryota; kingdom Metazoa; phylum Chordata; class Aves; order Passeriformes; family Viduidae; genus Vidua; species Vidua chalybeata. Next base: position 62,266,556 of record NC_071570.1, on the reverse strand, counting down.
ACATGACTGTTTTTTCAGCTCATGAGAAAATCCATGTTGAAAATATTTGCTGCTCAACAGCAAAACCAAACATGTTCCATAATGCAAGCATTAAGAGGATGTATAACCTACACAGTATTCACAGCTAGGAAAATGATAAGAAGCAGAGAAGCTTGAGGAGAAAAAACTTGCTAACCAGAGGTTTTTACATGTGCCACAGCACCCCATGTCGCATATGCTGATTTCTCAAGTAAACCTGTTGCCAACGGAAATTTTTTCTTGAACTGTAAAATTCATAGGATGTGCTTGGCTTGCATCAAGAACACAGCAGTTTATTCCCCACACAAACAGCTCTGTCTAGCTCGGCTGGATATAAACAGAAAGACTGCATCACTCATTATTTATACAAAGATAGCTGCATTCTGAAGATTCATAGGAACTGAAAATTGGTTTACTTCTGATTCTTACTGTTCTTTTGATTTTCAGGGCTGTCAGTCTACTGAAAACCATCTAGACCTTCATCCACAGGAAGGTAATCCACAAGTGACTTTTTCCCCCGAGAGTACTGATACTGCTTATTTAGTAATAATAATCATAAAGTATTTATATAAAGCACAATCTTTACTTGTACAAAGAATTTGTCTTCCAACTGTCCAACTGGCTTTTGAGACTACTTGTATGAGTAAGCAGTATGCCACAGCTACTGGCATCAATTTTGCTGCAGATGTTTGAAGAATATTCTCTGAGAAGAATATTCTAACATGTCTGGAATTGCATTACACTTATGTGTTCTGGCAAACAGTGGCTTTTTCAAAACAAAATGATTACTTTTATGAGTGAAGTGGAAGTTATCCAGAAGTGTTTTAGGATTCAAGTAAACTGGTTTTTACATTATGCACCTCCTTCTTTCCCCTTTTCTACCCACTGGTAGACCAAGCAGTTGAAAAACTGAAACAAGCTTAGCAAAGGGAGTAAGAGGAAAAATATTTTCCTGGTGCTTTGCATGCTGTCATCCACATCCTCTCACTTGTTCATGAAATGCCGCCACAATAAGGAATATATGAAATAAGTTCGCAGCAGTTTAAAGCAAAGCTTCAGTGAAAGAGGGTGTGAGAAGAAAGAATAGTGCAGCCAGTGGAAAAAGAACTATCGTTTTGGACAGGCAGAATACTGTGGATCTGCAGTCATCTAGGACTGTAAACCGAATCTTACCCTATTTTAAGAACATTTAAAGCATTTGTGGGACTGGGTCTCAGTTCAGGCTCTGAGATTAGCATTCCACTTGTGCAAAGTACCATGGAATTTTAATGAATAAAAGTAGCCAGAGTTTCTGCTCTCTTCCTGAGATCTGTGTATTTGCTAATTTAGACACTCATTTCACGTGTGACTTCAGTGGTGCATTTGTACCAGCACCATACTGAGGCAATGGTTAAAAAATCTGATACTGAGAAAAGTGGCATCTGTGAATCTTATATAGTCCTAGATACACACATAAATGTTTCCCCACCTTAGATAATGAGATATTAAAATGCTACAATGAACACAAAGATCTAAGAGGCCAGTCCATTTTGCTGTTGTGAGGGGTTTCTGGGTTTAAAATAATGGAAAAAAAATCAAGACATTATTTAAATTTCTGTTCTAAATGCATGACTATTTTTCCTTAAGAAATGAGTCACTAGGACATGATTATCATTGCACTTGTTTTTGTCAAACAGAGTTACTATATGAAATAACATTTCAGACCCTTTATGCTGGGTCCTCAAGGGAGTTGGGTATTTAATTCATTTTGGTAAAACCAAACAGACATTTTTCAAGGTCTCTGTCTTAGCTAGTGCTTGTCTTTATGACAGGTTTTCTGAATTATTTTTCCCTTTAAAATTTTCATTTAGAGTTGCAGGGACCCACCAGCAGCAAAAAATGAGAGGAGCTGGGTAGGGAACTTCTTGGTCTCATAATGACCATCCAAAAACCTTTTTCTAGCCTGAGAATCAAGATACTTGACCCAAATCTAAAATTTTGTGTAAGTCATTTATGTTCCTTTAAAAAGACTGTTCAAAAATTTTGTTTTTAGCCTTGAAATAAGGCATTGTGAGATGTGTAGCAGATGCTTTGGGACAAAGTTTTAAGCCTTTTATTGACATTTGCTTTGGAAAAAAAAATAGGTAGCTGTCTGTATAAAATCTGGTCACACAGTCTTGAAAATCTGTCTGTATTCTTTTTTTTAATCAAAACTATACAATAGTATGTAATGTGGTCTTTTTTATTTCAATAGCATGAAATATTTTGGATATTAGCTGCTTCTTAAAATGACTATAAATTTCAACAAATACCAAGAAAGACAACAACTTCAAACAAAAGTGGAAACACCTCACCACAACAACCAAATCTTTCCAGAGCCTTTCATCCAACATTTCTGGAGTTTTACTGCACTCTCTAGTGCAGTTTTGGGAGCTATAAAAATCTGTTCATTGTCATTTAATGTCACAAGTTAGAGTAATTGCTTATATGCTGAATTTTAATATTTGTGTTTTTGTTGTAATTTAAAAGGAATGTTAAAAAAATGTTATAAACTGCTGGAGCACAGTCGGGTTTTGGTAAAATCTGGCTAGATTACATATTCTCTTCATATGGGTGGGCATACCCATCACTGGAAGTAGCTGCTGGGTCTTGAACAAGGTAAAAGAAGAGGCTGATAAGAGGCATATTCTGTGAGGGGGTATAGTGATTTTTATTATGCCAATGTCCTCCTTTACATAATGGGTCAGGTGTGAAAACTCCACTCTGGGAGAGCACAGGAAATTCAAAGTAGTTTGAAGGTATCCCTGCCTTTTGATGGACCATAGTTGACTCAATTGCGCTGACAGGAGAGGCATCTGTAATGTCTTAAACAATCAAAGACTCCTGAAGTGTTCTATAATCCACAGCATTGCATCATTAGTGTGAAACTTCCCACCCCTGACCTGGGCATTCCCACCTGACCATAAGTGAATATAAACACAGTGGATTCTGATGTTTTGTGGGCTTTCCCCCATTCCTGACAGATCAAGCCAGTGACCATCACTTCGACCAACAGATATCAAAATTGTAACATAAAGGTCTCCTTTCAGCATCCAACAGATGGTAACTCTATACCTTTCTAATTTCTTTTTACTATTTTTTCTATTTCTACCTTACATTTATTGTTAAATAAAAATCCATTCTATTGACTTTGTCATATGGTCTTGTTTGCAATAACCAGATCTCAGCACTATATAATTACCTTTTAAGTTAATTACTCTTAATTAATTACTGTTTCTCCTTATGACTCTATTCTCCTCAAACTGTATCAGTTGAGTTTTTCATTATTTCCCAAATAAGAAAAAATCCAAATGAAAAAACAAGAGCAAAGTTCACAAGCAAAGATTATAGTCTTCTGCAGAGTTCTCAGTACGTGAGCATATTCAAGATAGCATTCTTACTGATGTAGAGGTTGCTACTTTTTATGATGCCTAGTTAGTAAAGTCAATAGCAGTAAAGCCTTAGACTTGGTAGCAAGTGGCTATAAACAGCCACATCACATTTCCAGCAAAAACAATGCGGTTGTTTTTAGCACTGCTCTACCAAGGATGTATGTATTTTATTTTCTTCTTGTATATACAATTAAAATAATTCCAATCACAGAACTCTGCCCCGCATTTATGTCTGAAACAGACCATGGGGGATGCCACTCAAAAGTGAAAAACCTGCCCTTCCTTGGGCCAAATAATGAAAGAAAAGCCTAGCAGTGCAGCATTACTCACCAGACTTCTATTAAAATTTTGAATTTGTTGACTAATTACTAATACTTGCCTCAGTGTGCAATAAAAAGAGAGATGTCATAAGCAGTCTTTTCCCCTTCTGTGTGGAAAAGATGGAAGTATTACCTTTGTCCCAGCTTTGGCCAGAACCTGGAGGTTATTCTATACCACCTCACAGAGTTACTGGGGCCAGGGGGAAGTGACTCTCTGGCTTCCAAGAAGGGCATAGTTTCTGATTGAAGAGTAGTGGTGGCATTGTCAGACATTGTTCATTTCCTTGGAGTCCTTGGTGAGAATTCTTGCAAGTGAATCACCCTCTCTTTTACATACTTTTGTTGTTACTGTCCATTTTCTTATCTCATTGTTGTTTGCAATAAACTGTTCTTATCTCAACCAGTGATCTTCACCTTTTGTGCATCCAACTCTCAACTCTATCCTGCTGGAGCAGGAGTGAACTAGTGACATATGGTTTGGGAGAGTCTTGATGAGGATGCTGAATTAGGGAGTACCATTCCTAAACCATGACAACCTTTCATCAGGCAAGTAATAAGGAATTGCATGCATGGAGTATAGGCAGGTTCTCTTCTTGCTGTAGAGGATTTCCACCAGTGCCTGTGTTCTTGTTGAGTAATAATGAGATACCATAATGAAACAGTAGAAGATGTATGTCAGATGGTTCTCCAATAACATTAGGAAAAAAAGCAGCTGATGTATGGGATATTGAAGGCAGATTAAGTTGTTAATGCATATTAGTATATTCTTAATTTCCTTTTAATTGAAAAAGACATATTGACTTTAATTAAAACCATTTCACAGGAACTGTCAATTAGCACATGTCAAACTAGTTAATTCAGAACAGAATTCTTTTAATTAGGGTCTGCTTTCCTTTGACTGTGGGGCCAATGAAATCAGCCTTTCCTTATCAAGAATTTAAATGTCTCAAAGAAATACAATACAAATCTCTAAAACTCTTGTCTATTATTAGAAGGCCATATGGATAACATTAAAATGATGGTGCTGGCATTGTTCATGCAACAGATATCAGAGTTTCCTTTAAAAAAAAATAAAAAGATGGCTTTGAAGAAAGACTATTTATAATACACAGATTTATCCTACATTAAAGAGACTACAAAATTTATGACATGGATACTCACATTTAAATTATTTAATATGTCTGTTTAAATTAATGGGCCTACTCAAACATGTTGTGTGTTCTGTGAGCCAAAGACACATAAAACATTTTCAAAGCATGCAGCATGCAGTTCTTCCCTTAAATGAACTATAATCAAAAGGAGAAAAGAGACTAGATTTTTGGTTTTTTTGGACAATAGCATCATTGTTAACTTTCATTGCATGTGAAGATTTAACAGTGATTGCTAATCCAGTGGCTGTGAACATCAGTGTGCTAATGTCATCTCAGTTGTCAAATACTATATAGTCCCTGCCTTGACTTTCACATACTTTCTGAATATATCTCTAACTTGCTGATGGGTCTCTGCCTCTTGTCTGATGTACTGCTGTAAAGATCTTCTCCATGGTTTCTGAGAACCTCCATGTGTGACATCTGTAATGATGGTCACATCCCTTCATGAGTAAGAACAGCTGAGAAAAATATAACAAATCATAAAAGGAATAATTGCAAAACCTAGACTTAGTCTAATCATACAGGGTTTAGCCACTGTTTTACTGACCTCTGTCAACATAGGATTACAGAGATTAGTGAAAGGAATACTTAATAACTGAACTGTGGATTCTAAAGAGGATTATCTGGTAAGATATTTCATGTATCCTGATGGTTTGTTGTATATATTAGGAACCTGATTATGGGCCTGACTAACTCAACTGTAAAAGAAGAATCATTATCCAAAATTAAGAATAATTAGTATGCATTAAAATTTAATGTGTCTTAGAAGTACACTTTACTTAGGATCCTACCCATACCAATTTTTCCCCCAGGGCAACTCTCTGGTAGGGGGTGGGTGTAGAGTTGTAGGAGCGCCATTTGTTAAAATCTGTGTTAAGGTTTCTACAAAACCTTGAAAACGGATGAACTTAAACTAGATGATCTACAAAACCAAAATATTGTGCCCCAGGACACAGCCTTCAGCTCAAGCAAGAGGCTGTGTAGAGATGTTACTTCACTGCCTAGTCTCCTGTGTAAAGCATACACTGAGTATAACTAATAACTGTAGTTCTTTTAAATGTGACTGTAGATTGGTAACATAAGACCCTTATATTTATTCATTAATCCCATTGTGGTCCATATTAAATCTGTGCTCATCAATTTAAATGCTTACCATAATTTAGAACCCATTCAGCTGATCTAAGTCACTTTGGCACTGAATTGTGTATTTCAACTTCTTTTATAACACAGCAGAAACAGTGTTTTGCATTTTGATCATCTTGCTCAATACATTATTTGCTTCAAAATAGCAATTAGCAATAACTTTTCTTTTAAAATCACTCCTACAGTGGCTGTGCATAGGAAGTATGGTTATGTTCACCAGAAGGGTTGTAAAACCGTGGGTGACTGCCTTTATTGCTCTGTTATACTGAACTTCAAACTGTAAAAATATTTGAACAGTTTAAATGATAAGAAATTCTCAGATTATGGTGAAATTTTTAATCTTTGTAGTATTTCAGCCACATGGTTAATTATTGATGTAGCTCATACATCATGGCAGGAACAATGGTGAAACAGTTTATGAAGGGAAAGTAATATACTGAACCCTTACACAAAGCCAGTTAGAAAAGGAATTAAAAGCAGAAGATCCTCACTGAAAATATACCAAAGCACCTCTCAGCATAGCCTACTATGTGCCATGCTGTCAAAGCAGTGCAAAGTATTCATTTTTTTTTTGGCAATTAATACTAAGGTGACTCATTGCTTAGCAGCAGCCCTAATATTTACACCCCTATGGATCTCATGACTTAGTAGCAAGCTTTGACTTCAATTAAACCTGTCAGTTTCTGATTGCAAGAAATAATTACAGAACTTCAAAAGCACTTGAACTTCAGCAAGATCTTTACAATTATATATATAATATCTTTCTGCCTTTGTTGGCTCCTTGATCTTCTGTGGCAGCCCCAGCCTCTCTGTCAACTTTGTTCTGTAAGAAGCTGAACCTTAAAACTATTAAATATATATATATATATATATATATATGAAAATGCTGCAGTATACAATGGATTTCACCCAGTCTGACATTCTTTTTGGGATAAATGCTTAAAAAAAGTTGCCCATGTGAATCATGTACTGTTCATGTATTGTTCATGAATCAAATGAAGAGCCATTTAAAAATTACAAACATTACAGAAATGTAATAGCTTTTTAACAGATTATTTAAATTACCGTAGCTCTAATTTCCAATCATTTTATGCAAACAGCTATGGCAGAACTATCCCAGAAAAGGGAGTAACTTTCTGATAGAACTCATTTCTTGTTGGATTTAAGAAATATTTTAGAAGTGATAATTTCTCAATTATGTACTTGTCCTTCAGAGCACAACCATAGAGGGTATAAGAATACAATCTACAACCCCAGATGAAAACACAAAGAGTTCGGAGGATTCATTCCATTCTTACAATCACAGTGAATAAAGCCTTATACACATACAGAGTAGAAATTATGATTTGTTCTGACTCGTATATAGATCACTTCCTCAGGAGCCTTTAGTCCCTATGGCTTGCCTTGCCTGGCACTTCCTCCTATTCCAAGGAGGACTTTGAGTCATGACAGCTGTGCTCATGTTAAACCATGATAGCAACTGATTAGCAGCACCCAAAGATGGAGACCCCACCCGTTAAACTGTGAGAGTTCCTTGCTCAGTCTTCTAGACTGATGTCTTTTGTTGCTAATGTTTTGAAGCACAGCCCAGATTTTTTCAAAAACCTCTGTCTTTTGGACAACTGTGTCTTCTGCTGGCTATTTTTGAAGAAATCAGTCTTTGTGTTAAGCAAGAAAAACGGCATGGTCGAAAAAATAATGCTAAGGTACCTAATTCCTACAGCATGAAGTTTAATAAGTCTAAGTGCAGAGTTCTACATTTTGGCCACAAAAATCCCCTACAGCATTACAAGCTGAGGACAGTGTGGCTGGACAGTGTTCAGGCGGAAAGGGACCTGGGGGTGCTGGTCAACAGCCAGTTGGATATGAGCCAGCAATGTGCCTTGGTGGCCAAGAAGGCTAATGGCATCCTGGCCTGCATCAGGAATAGTGTGGCCAGCAGGAGTAGGGAGGTCATTCTGCCCCTGTACTCGGCGCTGGTAAGACCACATCTTGAGTGCTGTGTCCAGGTCTGGGCCCCTCAGTTTAGGAAGGATATTGAGATGCTTGAGCACGTCCAGAGGAGGGCAATGAGGCTGGTGAGGGGCTTGGAACACAAGCCCTATGAGGAACGTTTGAAGGAGCTGGGGTTGTTTAGCCTGGAGAAGAGCAGGCTTAGAGGTGACCTTATTGCTCTCTACAACTTCCTGAAGGGAGGTTGTAGACAGGTAGGGGTTGGTCTCTTTCACCGGGCAGCAACTGACAGAACAAGAGGACACAAGCTCAAGCTACGTCAGGGAAGGTACAGGTTGGATATTAGGAAGAAATTTTTCAATGAAAGAATAATAAAGTACTGGAATTGTCTTCCCAGGGAGGTGGTAGAATCACCATCTCTGGATGTGTTTAAAAAAAGACTGGACATGGCACTTGGTGCTATAGTCTAGTTGAGGTGTTAGGGCATAGGTTGGACTTGATGATCTTAGAGGTCTCTTCCAACCTCATGATTCTGTGATTCTGTGATTCTGTATTTATTTGCAATGTTTTTTATTAGCTGTAAACAAAATGAGGCTTTCTCCACATTTTGAACAAGGGACCTATGGACCATCCGCAGTTCACTGATCATAGATGAGGAGCTGCTGGCTTTGCTCCCATTGTGTCTGTGAGCATATTCTTTCAGGTCATGTTGTCTCACACTACAGCAATATTACCTAATACTTTATTAAACAATTCTACAAGCATAACTAAAGCATTTGGGTTGTTAACATATATTTAAGAAGGTTTCAAATCAGCACATTGTATTTTGCAGTGAAATCATAAAAATATGCCAACATAAGCACTTCTAATGATGAAAATGTTGCATCTGTTTCCCTATTATCCCATAAAATAACTATGTATTTTTATTTATATGAGTAATTTTAGATACAAATATTTTACCAAAACCCCATTCATTTAGGAAATATATAAACACAATGAGCTTAATAAAAGAAAGTGTTTTAAAACATATTTTAATGATTATAAAATGAAAAGAAAAAAAAAAGTCCTAAACTACTTTTCTTTCTTCCTCACGATGAGAAAGAAATATAGGTTATCATCTGTCATATTTTTTGTCATGTGGCAGTGAAGTGAAATTTGTGCCTCACACCATGTATTCTTTACATGATGAAAAGGAGTATAATTTAATTTTTTTATTTGAAGGTTCTGCCTGGGCACATAGGCTACCAATTTTATTTTTATTGCAGTGCATGGATAACTAAGTCACATATCCTTATGTTAATGCAGAGTACATAGGAAAGGGAAAGTATAATTTTTGTTGTTGCTTTTATAATTTGAAATTTCCATAGTGTTTATGCACATTGGCTACCATTTCATTTTTACTGCACTGCACTGATAGCAATGTCACATATAATTAACACCAAGGTAGGAAAAAAAAAAAAAAAAAGGAAAACCAGATTTTCCCACTTGCCTCTGTTATGAACATTGAATTTTTTGTATTGTGTGAATAGCATTTCCAGAGGGTGGTGGATATACTGAAAGATCTTACCTCCATTGCAAAAGAAGTATAATGGTATATGTGTTTGTATTGCTCCATAAGAGAGTGGATAGAAAATATAGTGGTACTCACATTTCTTATCAGTGGGATACAAGTTGGTTCAATATCTAGGAACAGTTAATGTAGAAACAGCCATTTCCCAGGAAAACTGGAATAATAACAGAATTTAATTTCCCCAAATCAGTATATTTTATTCAAGTGCTTATCTCATGCATCCCAAAATAACTTCTGTGTCCACTTCACTGCCTTTTAGCTTCTGAGCAGAGAATGTGACACCCTCTTTAGGATATGTAGGGGTACTCTGTAGCTGTGGTGGACTCATTCCTCATCAACAACTTGTATAAACAACAGTCACCAGGTTGGACACGATGCCCACCTACATAGGGAGGACCAGACAGCTGCATGAATGGTTTCTTCTCCCTAATGTGTTATTTTACAAGTTAGCACAAACAGCAAGCAGACGTATGGCCCTTGGATTAAATTTGGGAAAATTGTGCCTTATTATGGTGGATCTATTGTGAGCAATTGTCTCAGTTTTGGAGAGCAAAAGAGGTCAGCTTGTTTTACTTTAGAATTTATTATTAGAATTTGCATATCATACACAACACTGCCTCTTTATCCTGGACCTTCGGAGCAACTGTGTTGTGGTACTGTAAACTGACTTTAATTTTTAAGAAGCCACCCTTGGACAGACAGAAATAGGGCTGCCGACAGGAGATGTCAAGCTCTAGTACAGTCCTTCATCTACAGCTTGGGTAGTTCTACTAGTCTGAGAAAGATCTTATGCACTGTGGCTTGTGCCCTGCTCTTTAGGCAGAATACCACAAGCTGGAAAAAAAAGCTACTGAAAAGACTGGAAGGCATGTCTTTGAAGAGCAGCTGAGCACTCTGGGTTTATTTAGTTTGGAGAAAAGGGGGCTGAGGTGTGAGGTCATTGCTGTCTACAACTTTCTGAGAAAGGGAACTGGAGAGGGAGGTGCTGATTTCTTCCTGGAATCCAGCAGGATGTGTGGAAATGGTTCAAACCTGTTTCAGGGAAGGTTGAAGCTTGCTATTAGGAAGCATTTTTTTATTGAAAGGGTGGCCAAACACTGGGAATAGAGGGATGCCCCAAACCTGTCAATGTTTAAGAGGCATTTAGGTTATGTGCTGAATAACATGCTTTAACTTGTTATTTAGGTAAGTAACTCACCACCTGAAGTGGTGAGGCAAGTGGACTGTTTCCCTATTATCCCATAAAATAACTATGTATTTTTATTTATATGAGTAATTTTAGATACAAATATTTTACCAAAACCCCATTCATTTAGGAAATATATAAACACAATGAGCTTAATAAAAGAAAGTGTAAAAAGTGTAAAAAAGTGTAAAAAGTGTAAAAAGTGTAAAAGAAAGTTGTAAGTCCTTTTCAATCAAAATTATTTCTCCTCTCCTCTCCTCTCCTCTCCTCTCCTCTCCTCTCCTCTCCTCTCCTCTCCTCTCCTCTCCTCTCCTCTCCTCTCCTCTCCTCTCCTCTCCTCTCCTCTCCTCTCCTCTCCTCTCCTCTCCTCTCCTCTCCTCTCCTCTCCTCTCCTCTCCTCTCCTCTCCTCTCCTCTCCTCTCCTCTCCTCTCCTCTCCTCTCCTCTCCTCTCCTCTCCTCTCCTCTCCTCTCCTCTCCTCTCCTCTCCTCTCCTCTCCTCTCCGAACTTTTTTCTGTCAGAAACTTATCCTTAGGGCCTTCTAGTTAGCAGCTCTTTTCATGTCATGTTATCAACCCACACCTCTCAGAGACTCTTCAATGGAGTGTGTACTTCTTGAATAAAAACTTCTTGTGCAATCTTCAGAATAAAATAATTCTTCTTCTAATTTGATCATTTGACCTGGTAGCTGAGATACAAAGAGACTCCTTTCTTTACAAATAGGAAAAACCAAATACTATAGCTTATAAACATTATCATGGTCTGGCAAAGAAAATTTTGTATGAAGCACAATATTGAATAGTAAGTGTCTTAATAAGCAGGAAAAGAGAATTTTTTTGAATGCTCTGTTTACCACAGTCGCCTACTTATCTCTCACTCAGGCAATACTACATTGAAAGGTAATGTCTGTGAATTGGAGAAATAAGGATTTGACCACAATGTAGAAAGACAATTTTCCTATTTTGGGAACTTATGCACCAATTAAAAAAGCAATTATAGTTTTTCAGCAGATTAACTGTGAGTTTATTACAATAATTGTCTGATATTATATATTGTTAAGTTATATTTAATACTTGTTATGAGATTAAGACACAAATATACATCTAGTTTAAGGAAATATCTTCAAAATTCAGTTGTAAGAGAGATGTATTAAACCAAATATTGAAATTAATGGTGATCGGATCATTTAATGTCTAATATGTCTAACAGCAAAGAAGAAATTGCTGACTAAGACAGTGGAGAGAGAAATATTGGTGTCATCACTGTGTCTTTGCAAGCACTTCCCCAAATGTTTATACATGTAAGCACTGACTAAAAATCACTTAAATATTTAATCTGATGCTATCAGAGCTTTTGCTGATTGTTTACTATGTTTGACCTGCTTATCTAAGTACTTTAAACTAGTGTATTGTCTGAAACTAACTTGCAACAGGTGAGTTTAAAGGCTAGTTTAAAACATCTGTGTTGATTATAAAATGAACAGAATAATTCTAAATTATTTCAAAATTTATGTAAAAATGAGTGTATCAAAGTACACTAAAGCATCTGACTATTTACACCCAAATTTTAAAATCATAAATATACAATAATTAACCAGTAATTTTGAAATAGATAATTTCTCTCTATGATTTAATAATGGAAATCTTCAGGCTAGCATGTTCTACAGAAGACAAGCAAATGTTTAGTGAAAAAAAATAAAGAGAATGCATGCTGGTACTCCTTTGAAAACAACTTTCAATGTGAAAACACTGTTAACACATTTGATCTGTCATGATGGGTAGCAGAATATGACTTTACAAAAATTAAAAGAAATGGTTATTGGAATGGACCAATATTTGGAACAAAAAATATTTGACAAGGGTTATATTTCTGGACATCTAGTACAAGCAATTATTGGTAATAATAATATTTCTTTTCATTGATGACTATCAGAGATATTAAAATGGTTTTTGGTAGTCTGTTTACCATATGTCATTTTTCTTGCATACCAAAGAAGTTCAAATAAAATTATTTGGGAAGAACACTATTACTTTTCTGCCCTAGATTTATGATTTTATTCATAATAGGAGCTGATTTCATGTTATGCCATCAAGTGACTTTGTGTATTACCCAACAGCTTTCTTCCTGTCAATCCAAAGCTGGGCCAAAGCTTTGGAAGGCAAAAACTGCTCACTGACCCACATACTTCTTTCTTGCTCTCAAAACATTACATCAGAGCATTTGTTGTAGGGCACCACAACTAGACATGGAGAATTTTTTGCAGCAGAACAAGATGCTAAGGAATGATCCGCAGATTTCCATGGGGTTGTCTCCTGTTCATGGTTGGTGTTGCAACTTGCTCTCCGCAGATGAAAGTTACTTCCCATTAATAATTGATGCTGCAATACATCCTAGTCTGTTTTAGTGACAGATAGTGTTGCTTAGTTTAAAGAACCACTGCCAGGAGCTTAATAGCCTTTGGTTTTGATGAGCAGAAAACAGGCTAACACTGGCCTCCATTTTTTTCAGTAACACTTGAAAAACAACTACTGCCATGATCACAAAGTAGTAGCAATCCCTTTCCACAAACTCAGTTCATTCATAACCTTGTGACATAGACCATAAATAGCCTTCTTATATTTCACACACATGAACAATTAACGTGAACAGTATATACATTTACAAAAAAAAACAAACTAAAGTGCTATATGAACAACCCATCTATTAGCAAAGGGTTAATTTCCTATTCCACATGAAATCCAGACTGTATGCCTAGCTGACTTTCTTGCTATGACACTATACTGGTTGCAGGTATAAAGTGGTAGCAAGGAAAATATTAATCACTTGGCACTGGGGCTGCTACTACAAAAGTTACACTAGAGAAAAAAATTTAAGAAGAGGCTGAGATCTGGATCATGGAAAAGCTCATATGATTTTCTGTGCCAGATTATAGAGTTTAGAAATGAAAAAATATTTAAAAGGAAGCTATTTTTGGTTTTGAAAATTATTCTTGGTGAGTTTATTGAATATGTTTTATTTGCACAGATGATTAGTATGATAATAATAGCAAAATGCTAAAAGAATATGTTGGAATTCCAAAGCAGTAAATCAGAAAATACTTACTTGAACAAATAACTTTTTGTCTGCTTTATACCTAAAACCCAGGTACCCTACAGGAATATAAGACAGAATAACAGTTAGGCCACTTTTTTTTTTTTAAACAAATTTATCTTTGTGCTTTGAAAACTGGAAAAGATATCTTGTCTGATGAATTGGATGTTTTAGTTTTTAAGTAATATAATTAAAAGTGTTGATGACAGTTAGGGTAGAAAAGCAACTCAAAGTAGTGTATTTAAGAAAATACCAACATTTTTTACATGCTTCAATCTTACCACAATTTCTTGCTCAAGATTTACCGAAAGAAAAAGAAAGATTAAATTCATAGAGTATTTAATCCTGTCTTTTGTTCAACATGAGAAAATATTTTTGCCTTCCAAATGCAATGATGCTGATTTGCATTTTCAAAAAAAAAAAATTGTTAAACAATAAGAATAGGGAAATAATTTCCACCACTGGAAATGTCCATTTTACTTTTTAAATCTTTATTCACCATGTAACTTCTACGAGAAACTGTCAGTTTGTTCTATTATCTGAGATAACACAGGGCCAAACAATGGGCAGATGGAACAGTCAAGAAAAATAAGAGGTCCACAGAAATTCTGTTACTTGTATACCTTTAGATTATCAGGAAAGTGACCCTAGAAAGATCAAAATGTTCAGGAAGCCTTCTCCTTCCCAGACATGAGGTAAGAAAACCTGACAGTTTAAAGGATAATGCAGTCTCAATCATTCATCTAAAGGAATGACCAAGCCCATTTACCCATTTTCATGAAAAGAGACCAGACTTCCTGGCAACATATGTAGCACCAGTGTAGACAATGCTGCAGGTTTGGAAGGACCTGCAGTAAGCCAACTGCCACCCCTGGGGCAGTGGAAACCTAAGGGTGGATCTGATTGGCAAGTTATGTTGTGAGTTGCAGCAAAGTTGAGAAGGAAAACTCTTTTGGATAGGAAATGATAATAGCACAAAATATTCCCTTAAAAATAATAAAATATAGAATCATAGGTGGATCTAGGAAGAGACTCTTAAAATTCATCTAGTCTAATCCCTCTGCCACGGGTAGGGACATCTTCAACTAGATAACGCTGCTCCTAGCCCCATCCAACCTGGCCTTGAATGTTTCTTGAAATGGGGTGGGTATCTACCACTTCTGTGGGCAACCTGGTCCACTGTCTCAACATCCTAATCTTAAAATATTTCTTCCTTATATCTAGTCTGAATATATCTGTTTTCAGTTTAATGTAATTATCCCTCATCCTTTCATTCCATATCCTTGTCAAAAGTCCCTTACCAGCTCTGTTTTAGCCCCTGTACGTGCCATAAGGTCTCTCTGGAGACCTTTTATCCAGGTTGAACAACTCCCAATTCTTTCAGCCTGTCTTCATAGGAGAGGTGTTTCAGGCCTTGTGGATTCCCTTCTATTTGCTTCAATAGGTCCAAATTCTTACACTGGGGGCCCTCAGAGGCCAATGCAGCACTCTAGGTGTGGGTTCACCAGAGCAGAGTAGAGGAGCAGAATCGCCTCCCTTGACCTGCTGGCCACAGTGCTCTTGATGCAGCCCGGGACTGCAGGGGCATGTCCAACCTTCCTTCCATCAGTATGCACAAATCCTTCTTGTAAGGCCTTCTTGTAAGGCCTGCTCTGAGTTCTCTCATCCCCCTGACTGCATTGGTTCTAGGGGTTGCCACAACCCAGGGGCAGGACCTTGCACTTGGTCTTGTTGAACCAGATATGTTTTCCAGAATCCCATTTCTTGAGCTTGTCCAAGTCTTTCTGGATGGCATTTTGTCCTTCAGACAGATTGGATTTATGTCATCAAAATCTGAGTGCAAACAATGAAACAGAAAAGAAATACACAGTCAATAGACTTTAATTATTATATGGAACTCCACAGATATAATTAGGATTACTTAATCTCATTTTGCTCTACCTTTCAAAGAAGTTTGAGTTTCTAGCCAAATGAAGGTCATTCGTGTGGGATAAGTTACCCATAACTCCTTTACCTTCATATTTCCCTTAAAGCAGATGTAAAAAGATCCTAAATTTTTTTTTTTCATAGGAATTTGGAAAAGTATAAAACTAAAGTGGACCTCAAAAATATGAAGAAACTTTGGAGTTGATACTCTGACAGGTAACAGAAATAGATGAGAGCATACATTGACAGATCGGAGCAGTTAGGAGTGAAAGATTAAATGAGATGTGAGAAATCAAAATACTCAGAGATCTTTGGGAACAAATATAATATTATTAATTTAATTAACAATGAAAATGGCACTTATGTAGAAAATTTATTGCTAAAGAGAGGGGATAGACAGGTTGAATGTTGAATTTAGCTGTTCCATTATTTCTTCCTTTTTCTACTTAATTAATCCCAATGTCAAAGGAGTGCAGTTTTTGTCCATACATTTTACTGGAGTTTTATCAAACTTATGGGCCTTCTGTAAATTAATCTGTGATGTTGTATCATAATTCAGTGGACAATGCTTTAAAAAAAAAATTCCAAACCTATCCCTGTATTTTCTTTTTCATATTTTCTGGTGGTTGTGATTAAAGATTTTAAATCAACACCAGTTGCCACACCACAGCGTCTGAAATACTATTGTCATTTTCTCCTATAAGTTAGATACATCAGGATAAGTATTTCAATGTCAAAGCCAGTATTTCTTTTTCCTCCATGAGTACTGTTAAAAGACTTCAAATATTTATAGATTTTTTTATTAAATCTCATTGTCAGCACTTATCAATATTCAGAACTTAAATCTCTCCCAGCAAATCAGTTCCCCCAGTATTTTAACGTATTTTTTTTTTTCTAAATTCTATTCTATGGTCACATTTCAGAGGAAATAAAAATGAGGATTTAACAGACTGATGCATGTCATGAAAATGAAGCAATTTGAGAGATACAGCAATAGTAAGTTACCAGGATTGAATGATCTCCCTCCAGAATTCTGAAGATAGAAATTTATTAATTATAGTATGTATAGATGGAATATACTTTTAAAGACAGTAATAATAATATATAACCACCCCCATTACAGACTGAAAGGTAGTAATACTGCTAATTTCAGAGTTCTGAGTTTAAGAAATGGTGTGAAAATTCAGAAGCATTCTGGTGCTGGGAAAGCTGTTGAATTGTCCTAAAGATGATAAAAATGCAGGACTTGAAGGAGTATAACCTGAAAGGACTACAACTATGTATCTTCCGGAAAGAGGAGCTGAATTAGAGCAAAACAGGTAAAATTAACAAAGGAATAAAAACTTTGCAAAATCTTGTGGTAAAGGTAATTTAAATAAACTGTTTAAGGAAATAAATTTCTGTGTAGGAAGGAATAAACTCCTACTTTGGAGTAAACCAGGTATTTATTATTTTTAGTGCATCAGTTCTTTTCTCCCTCCCCCCCCCACCCTCCCCAGAATGAAGGTAAATTAAAATTGTACTAATACATAGTTAGGATGGATAATTACTCCTGCTGTATTTCTCTGGTTGTGTCAACACATGTTGACTGGGATGGAGAAAGTAAGAACTAGCTAATGTCAGTAAGGTGATTTGAGTGACTCTAAAACTGATATGGCCAGTGGTAGGATTCTGGGATAACTGACATATCTGCTGAACTCCAACTCTTCCTGCCAACTGTTGCAGGGTCTGACACTACACAGCAACCTGTCTGTCTGTCCATGCCCAAGCTGTGGCTGTGTTTACTCCTGAAACAAAGCTCGATTCTCCAGATTTGTTCTCTAGGAGCATACTACAGAGACTGCAAGGATGTTGTAGTGCCAGTGGAGACTCATGCAAGATCTGCTTGTCAGGAGCAGTGAGGCCACTTACGTTCCCATATTTAAATGAATAGCAATATCACAACCTGACAATAAATA
Source organism: Vidua chalybeata (assembly GCF_026979565.1). Lineage (NCBI taxonomy): Eukaryota > Metazoa > Chordata > Aves > Passeriformes > Viduidae > Vidua > Vidua chalybeata. The sequence continues at coordinate 62,248,832 of NC_071570.1, read as the reverse complement.
AGTTTTTTTCTGCTCTAGACCTGTCAATTATATAGAAATCAATGTCATATTGTCACCCTAACCACAGCTTGTTGCTTGCAGGAGCACATCCAGGTTTGTTCATCTGACTTTGGGAAGGACACTTGGTGTCACTTGGGTAACACACTTTCAACACAGGTTTTACTTAGTGTGTCAGATTGCAAAGCAAGTAGTTAGACCTCAGCCTGAGACTGACTCACCCTGAATTCACCCCAAGTCTGTAAAAAAGAATATTAATTGAGTGCATTTAGGCATACAACAAATGGCATATCTTCTGCCCTATTCACACCCACAGACCAAAAATAGAAGGCCACATTGTTGAACAGAAATAAGATTGATTCCTTGATCTGACTTGAAATCAAAATGGAATCCAGCCCTATTCAGTCAAATATTTTTGCTGTATTTTTAAAGAGTGTTGGATCAGTGCATTGCTGTTATTCACTGTAACAACTCATATAAACAAATAAATACATGACTTTTTAAGCCAAATGCTCTTCTCCAGCTTTGAAATGAAACTACTGTGAGAAGTTTGGCTATCTAAAAGTAATCACATGTAATACTTCATGTTGTACACTAACTTTTCTGTCTGAAGAGGTTAGGAAGGATATATTTTCCCATGTAACCTCACTTGTATTTTTTCATGAGCTAATATGTTTTTGAGGTACTTACTCATTAATGCTGGAGACACAATGTACAACTGTCTAATTCTTTGTGCCGGTAGTGTTACTACTTCTGTTGGGAGAAAACATTTAACATCCTGGAAAAAATGGAACAGTTGTTCCCTTTGCTTCTCATGGGTTCAGCTAAATCATTCCTTTGTGGTCATCCAAATTTTGGTCTACTTTCTTATTCTTTCAGTCAATCAAATGTAATTTTTAATGTGTCCAGTAATCCCTATGCCTAGGCTTTACCTATTAAAGCACAAGTAAGCACAAAAGTGATGCAGGGCACTGGTGAATGGTGACTTTCTCTCATACATATGTAAAAAGCTTGTCAAATACACCTCTACCTAATGAGAAAGCACAAGTGTTCTGACAAGCAACAGCAACAAATTAAAAAAATAGTCACTATCCTGTCAAATAATGTTTGTATATCAAGGATCTGGAATACAAAACACATTTGTCAACAATCACATTTTGAGTAGAATTCACTTGAATGTAACACCTTCTCTCTCTAAGGTTTTGAATGAGGCATATTAAAGAAGATCATACAACTTAGTTATCTCAGGAACAAAGGTTCTTTTTTGAAAGCTGTCAGCTTGCTGACAGATATGATGAACATTTACTTCAGTCATGTAAAACATTTAATCAAACTTGTTCCTATAGCTTCAGTCCACGGAGGGTTACTGTTTTCTTTAGAAAAATGTACATAATTGAGGAACGATGAATACATGTATAACTTGAATGCAAATAATTATCTATGACGTTCATTTATTTGTAATGAATACATACTAGTCCATAACAGGCTTAAGGGAAATGTGAGCAGTATATGAAAATCTGTTTAATACAAGGCTATTTGCCAAAGGTCCATGCACCATTCATTAAACTTTAAGAAACTTTTGAAAATATAGGTTGCATTTGCAAACTTCCATGTATAGAGAGCTGGCAAGCTGCCTGGTTTCTACTTAAAGTATTGTCATCCTTGGAAAAATAAATTTCTCCAAATAGACAAAAGTCAGTGTTTTCATGTTTTACTGCAATCAAACTGATAAGGCTGACAATTTAATGGCTCAACACCTAAAATACCTGTGGATAATTAGTTACTTCAGTTATCAGAACTACAAATTCCTCTGTTTTCAAACGTTGTATACATATGACAGAGATATTTAAAAGTTTTACTAGATGCCTCCCCATCCTTAATCTTTAGTGATTTCTCTTATGCTGTGAAATTATTTTTTTCCCAAATGCATAACTTTATAATTAATGGGGAAAAAAAAATCCAATCCTGCACTGTAATCAGATTTTTAAACCTTTGTGTTAATGTCCTGTTTTATTTAATTTGATGTATATTTCATAGCCTGCTTCCCTGTTAAATGTATGTGGAAACATGCTGGCATTCCAGCTGAAGAGATCTTTATGAGTGAGAAAATGCTCAAGGCTTTTTCTAAGTAGGTGCTGAACATATGTTTCTCTTCTTTGACTCCAGAAGATGCTAACAGCTCTCCCAGCAGAACGGTATCACAAGGTTAAAGGCTAGCAGAGCTGTGCACCTTCAGGATCTGACTGTCAGCAAAGGAGATGAGTAGTTTCTCAAAACTAATAAGGAAAATGGCAGCAATGATGAGAAGCAGAAGGACCTGACAACAAAAGAAAAAAAAAAAAAGGAACTAGCAAAAAATGAATTCTGGGTAGTACAACACCTGGCAGAGCTGATTTTAATATCTGGCAGGTTGAGTTCACTAATCTTTGTTATTCGTATTGATGTGAAACTTCATAGAGTTTTAGAGATTATCTATTAAGACATGCAGGAGTGTTGCTACAAAATGCGAACAAGTTTGTTAGCACCTGCCATTCATTCTCCATGATAAAAATTGATATGATCTTTTTAAAATGCCTAACAGATAATTACTTTCAACACTCAATAAGAAAACTACCTCTTTAGAGTGTCCTTTATGTTTAAAAAGTAATTTAAAAATAGACTAAAACTCACCAGCAAGGCAAACCAACATTCTTCCCTCCTCTCTTTTAGTTCTTTGATTACTTGGAGCCTTGTAATCAAACTAAGCTTAGTTTCAGGACCCTTGGGGCAGTATCTCTTAGTTCTCTGTCAGGCTATGTTGGAAAACAATCAATCTTGTTCTTGCGCTGGCTTGGTAGAAGTGCCACAACACAAGGAGTGCACTGCTTTCCTCTTTCTGTGAAGCTTCGATGACAAAAGTTTTTATCAGAAGCTGACTGTATTTAGGATTATGAATATGCAATGACTCTCATTAGTATTGAAGCACAGGAACATGGTCTGACATCCCTTGCCACTTTTAGCTGCTGCAGATTTGTCTAATGAATTGTCTTGCTCTTTCACTCTCACAGTCTTTGCTGTTATGGCCCAGTTCGAGAATACTATTGATGACAAAAAATTAATTGCCAAAACCTACTCTTGATTTTGTTAAACAGTTTTGAGTCAGTGCTTAAATTGTCAAAACAGAAAACCATTAAACTCTACAGGAGACAAATCCATCGCAAGTGGAGAGGATATGCAGGTCTGCATGCATAGCCATGAACAAGCATAAAAGTATATGGCACAGGTATGCATACAGTCTTGTAACTGTACTTATACATAAAACCAGATGTGTATGTATCAATGATGTGTCTCAGAAACCTAATGTCCTGATAATTTCTTTTATTTTTCCAATGAAAACAAATGGAGATAATGGAAAGTTTTTCAAATGAGCTTGACTCATGAGCTTGACTCTGATGCATTGCTACTTGATCAACTGTTTTATTCTCTTCCCTATCCCATTGGAAATATGCCAAGTACTTTTCAGCTCATCTGCAATCTGTTTGAATAAGTTACTGATAAAGCAGTTCAAACAAGTGATTAAGATATATGGCTTGATTTGTTGTATTTGAGGAGGTGTGTAGGTTTTCAGAAACAAGCAAAAATGACCCTTTCTCCCCAACTGGTTAAATTAAGTATTTTTTTCCGTCTTCATCAGAAATTTCTTCTGACATAAAAGAAGCTTTAATGGCTCTCTGCAGATTGTGATGGGTAAAATTACTTGAAACAGCTAATGTATGTTGTGGTGTGATTTTGTAGAAAGTTATTTTATGAATGTTAGTTAGGTTAAAATGGTATGTTCCTTGTACTCCCCCATTTCTTTCCCTCACAATTGATTTGATCTAAGTTGTTTACCTCAAAAGTTCCTGCCACTTGGCTCCCCAGTTAACTGTCAATCTCCTCACTCCTCCCTGCTCTTTCCTTGTTTGGTTCTGTCACTCAGAGTTTATCAACACCCCCCAACCTGTCGATCCTGTAACCACCCCCAGTTTCTTCCAGAAGTTTCTGTGTCAATCACCCCAGCTTAGCTTGTCTTTTTGTTCCTTGGTTTTGTACCCACCCCTGTCATACTGTCATTGGTTATTATGATTTATGTAATCCCCTCATAGTTTGTCTGTATTGGACAAGACAAGTTTACACCCCTGTCCGCCCACTCCCTATTTAAGTTGCTGTAACCCTTGATTTTGCTGACACTTGTCCCTGCTCCCATCTGAAGAAGACCTCTTGTTCCTACCCCACCTGGGGGAATAAAGACTCTTTGGGCATGCAAACGACTGTCCGTTCCTTCATCTCTTCGTCTTCTCCCAGTGTGTTTCAACTACCTAAGCTGCGTTACCCACGCCACAGCGCTCAGCATTACGAGGATGGCTGGAGCCATTCCCCTGGAGTGCCCACTCTTGTGGTGGCCACCTGGTGTTATACGAGCAGTGCTAGCCAGTGCATTTCATCCGCTTGTGACTGTGGCAGGTAGCCGCTGCAGCTCCCCCGTGGGGCGCTGAGCCGCAGAGGGATGCTGCCGCAGCACCGCAGTGGATGCTGCTGCCTCTGTGTGGAAATGCCCCTCACTAACACTGTGCGGTGGAGCATCGGTTCCAAGGACAACAGTTTTGTGACAGCATTAGCACCCTCGTGTGAGCACACAGACTTTTGTCCTGTGGTGCTCCCGAGGGACGAAGATGCAACTCCTCGCCAGTTGTGGACATCAATGGGGACCCGTCTTCGGGAGTGAGGACCCTTGCTACAGCCTTGTTTCCTGAGTTCACCAGTTGGGTAAGTTCTCTGGCAGCAGGGGTGGACCTGGCTGGGGGGCTTCCCTCACTGGGTGTGGGTGGTCACGTTCCCAAGGGTAGGGGATGCGCAACGTGCAGCGCAAGTGATCCGCCACTGGCGATCCTTCAGCCCCTTTTCCTTTTGGTTGTCTATTGCCTGTAGCAAGTGGGTGAGACTGTGTGAGTGTATAGCATGGTGTCCGGCTGTCCACTCACCAGAGGGAACTTTACATCCAAGTTAAGGGAGTCCTGAGAGAGGGCTGCAAATTGCGGGAGGGGGGTGGAGTCATCCCTAACAGTTCAGTTAAAAAATTTGTCCGATAGTTGTTCTTTACCTTCCCAGGAGTCTTGGCAGTGGATGCTAGGAGGAAGAATTTTTGGAAGGTGGTTGGAGTGCAGTTGATGGAGGGGATCAAATGTGGGGATCCCTCTGTGAAAGATAGTTACATGAAGTTGTATTGTTTTGGGAGGTGGTCAAAGCAGAAGGTGCACAAGGTATTGATTGGGCAGCTGAAGAGCAGCCATCGGCCAAATCCCCAGTTCTTCCCAGACCCCTTTCCCCACCTAACTCTCCTTTACTATCTTCCCCTAGACCAGGTGGACAGGGGTGGGGGCAACCCACCAAATACAGGTGCAGGGCAGCTGCTGGGATGTGGACCATGTCCCTGGCTCCCCCAAGTCCCCTCGGTGCCCTCGCCCTGATGTTACTGGCCATACCGTCAGGGACCCTATCCTTAGCCCTCCTTCCAATCCCTTTCTCCCAGTTGATAATCCCTCTATTGTGCCCCAAGGAAGTTTTATTCCCCAAAAACCTTCTCCTGACTACCCTGGAGAAGCGCCACAAGATGGCCGCTGCCTCATGGCAGCTACATTGCCATCACAAAATGGCCATTGCTGTGTGGCAGGCGCTTCTCCTCCCCAGAATCCTTTTCTTTCCTTTCCCACGCTTTCCCTGGGCCCCACCTTTCCTTTCTCTGACCCCACCTCTTCCCTTGCTGATGCTAGTGCCGCCCCTTCTGAAAATGGCGTTGTCCCCCTTTCTTCTGCTCCTCCCCTTGAAGGTGTTTCTTCTGGTTCCTCTCATTTCCCCATGGCCCCACCATCGGCCCTGCCTCCTTGATCCACAGAAGTCCCTTTTGGCTCCGTCCCCCAGCCTCAAGGCCCAGACCGTCCCCTTCCTGTTTCCCACGCCCCACTTTCTGGTTCCCACAGTACCGTGGGATCTGAGGTGGGGTGAGGGGAGGGGGAACAGGAACGGGCTCGTTCAACGGATCAGCCATTTTTGGCTCCAGTCTCCTATAGCTCGGGAGGGGAAAACCCCAAGAGGGAACTCCTTTCATACAAGGCTATTAAAGAGCTCTGCAAGACCCAGAGAAATTTCGGCCCTAAAAATCTGTTTTTTAGGAGCATTTTATGAGCAACTTTTACATCAAAAACGTTGGTCCCTGCAGACCTTAAGCACCTGTTTAGTTGCTTGCTCCCGTCATCTGAGTACAAATTGTGGGAAAGAAAGTGGAGGAGATTGGCAGGGGGTCTCCTCCCGGGTATCTTGGAGGGAGAATATATCCTCGATCTTGCTGAATAGCCGATCGCCTTGAACCACCTTATTGGTGAGGGAGACTGGAGCCAAACACAGCTACAGGTTAGGGGGATCTCAAGAGCTGTGCTGGACATGACCAGGGATGCAGCGGAGCGCGTGTTCCTGGCCATGCCCACCAAGGAGCCAATGTTATCTTATGTGGCAATTAAACAATCTGTCTCTGAGCCATTTACAGACTTTGTGGACGGGGTGAGGGCAGCTGTGGAGAAGCGTGTGGAGGGACTGGAGCTCCAGGACCAGCTCGTTCTGGAGAGTGCTTCAATGAATGCCAATGAAGTCTGCAGACGAATCATCTTAGCTCTGCCAGTCTTGCCGCTGCCAACCCTAGACCAAATCATCGAGGCGTGCACGCAGAAAGCACTCCTCATGGTGGAAGAGACATCCAAAAAGCCCTGAGACAAAGTGATCACTCCAGCCACTGCACCTCCTAAGAACTCAGCACCAAGGCAATTTCCACCCAGGTGCCGGTACTTTTGCTGTCACCAGGAGGGCCACTTTTTGGCACAGTGTCCTTTCTTGGGGAATGCACCACCAGGGGTAGCAGGAGCGGGGAGGGGGGAGGAGAACCACACGTTCCAAAATAACTATATGGTGAGCGCAGACCTGCCTCGTGTGTAGATAAAAATGAGGCAGGTCGTGGCGCTGTGAGAAGAACCACAATTCACCACTTAGTGCCATCAGTGAGCGGTTGCCTCTCAACAAAAGACCTAACAGAACCTTACTGGCTATGACTTACCAATCCTGTCCATTTTCATTCTCAGGACTGGCACTTCTTTATTGCTGACTCAGTGCTTCTATTGCACATCCGCTGCTGTGAGACTCGTTAGAGAGAAGATTTCTTAAACTCTAGGTACCTTGTTGTTTGGGACACAAAGTGCACTTCACTTGAGATCCCTCCTGGGATTTCCACACTTGACCCGAGGGTCTTCTATCTCATGGCATGCTGTGTCCACCCCCCTCTCTTCCTACCGAGGGGCCAGATCGTTGCACAGGTGATTCCTATCCCTCGTGTCCTGTGCGATGATGTGGAACTCTCAGTTTTTTACACTGAAACTTTGGGAGAGGAAAAGTGCCTCATGTGGTGCGGCCTTAAGAATGAGGGGAATTCAATACAACTCCAGGGGATGATGGACACTGGAGCAGATGTGTCGGTCATTCCACCGCACAAATGGCTGTCACAATGGGAGTTGCAGAATGTTGGAACACCAGCTGTAGGTGTAGGCCTCAATTCGCAAAACAGTCAAAAAGCATAGTGCAAATTACAGGACCGAATGGACAACTGGCCTCAGTGCGTCCATTCGTTGTTAACCGTAAATTTACCTTGTGGGGGAGAGATGCCATGTTTCAGTTTGAGGGCCAAATTAGAGCTTCCGGCCCCTCAGGGTTTTTAGGTGTGGCCACTGAGGAGCACCCTACCCAGAAATTAAATTGGCTCACAGATTCACCAGTCTGGGTAGAGCAGTGGCCGCTGAGCAAGCAGAAATTGAGTGCGCTCACTCAGCTCGTGGAGGAGGAGTTAGCAAAAGGTCACATCGTAGAAACTAACAGCCCCTGGAATTCCCCGGTCTTTGTTATTAGAAAGCCAGGGAAAGATAGGTGGCACCTCCTCCACAACCTGAGAAAAATCAATCATGTCATTGAGGACATAGGGTCTCTCAACTGCGTATGCCGTCCCCTTCTATGCTGCCCCAAAATTTTAATTTGGCTGTCATTGATATAAAAGATGGCTTTTTCCAGATTCTGGATGCTGATGCACCATGCTTTGTGTTCTTGGTACCTTCCATCACCTGAGAGGCTCCCATGAGGCGCTACCACTGGCAGGTTCTCCCGCAAGGGATAAAAAACAGCCCTACTATCTGCCAGTGGTATGTTGCCAGACTTCTGTCTCCGGTGTGTGTCAAGTGGACATCCTGTATTTTCTATCATTACATGGATGATGTGTTAGTTTGTGCCCCTGACAACGACGTCCTACAAAAGGCCTTGGAGGACACTATCATGGCTTTGTCAGTGGCAGGATTCGAGTTACAGGAAGAAAAGGTACAGTGCCTGCCACCCTGGAAGTATCTGGGCCTAGAGACTAATAACAGAACTATCAAGCCCCAGCAGATACAGATTAATGACAACCCAATGACGCTGAATGACCTCCAACGTTTGTGTGGGTCCTCAAACTGGATCAAGCCCTGGCTGGGGCTCACCACGGGGGATCTGTCCCCCCTCTTCAGCCTACTGACAGAGGAGGAGGGGGATGATGGCCTAGATTCCCCAAGGGTCCTGACCCAGGAGGCCAGGACAGCACTTGAGAAGGTTCAAGCCACCACTATGAGCAGGCAGGCCCATCACTGTCAACAGGGTCTGCCTTACCGATTCATTGTATTGGGTAAGTTACCACACCTCTATGGGCTGATATTTCAGTGGGACAAAGGCCAACGGGACCCCCTCTTAATAACAGAGGGGGTATTTCTTGGCTACTGATTGTCCAAAAGTATCACCAGGCCACAGGAGCTGATGGCCCAGCTCATTATGTGGGCCAGGGCTTGCCTGCAAGTGTTAGCAGGGTGTGATTTCGCGTGTATCCACCTCCCCATCAAAACATCATCGGGGAAGATGATCAAGGAGACATTTGAACACCTTTTGAGACAGAATGAGAATTTGTAGTTTGCCCTTGATAGCTACTCCGGTCAAATTCGTATTGGGCACCCAGGCCATCATTTGTTTAATATGGAATTCGAAGTATTACCAAAAGAAGTACAAAGCAGAAAACTGCTCAAAGCCCTGACAGTGTTTACAGACGTTTCCGGGAGGTCTCACAAGTCAGTAATAACTTGGAGAGACCCCAAGACTCAGCTGTGGGAAACCGATGTTAAAATAGTGGAGGGTTCTCCACAAGTAGCTGAGTTGGACACAGTCGTCAGGGCATTTGAGAAATTTGACAAACCTTTTAATTTGGTCATGGATCCGGCCTATGTAGCAGAAGTAGCGTCAAGAGCAGAACATACAGTTTTGAAAGAAGTCTCAAACCTGGTCATCTTCAGCTTACTTGCGAAGTTAATACATCTCATTTCCCACCATGAGCAACCCTTTTATGTGATGCATGTGAGATCACACACCGATCTCTCCGGCTTTATTTCTGAGGGGAATCGCAGAGCAGATGCCTTGGCTGCCCCACTACAGCTGGCAGGCCGGCCTAACATCTTTGAGCAAGTCTGGTTGAGCCATCAGCAATTCCATCAGAAGGCCCTGGGACTGGTCTGCCAATTCCATCTGAGGTGTGACCAAGCCATGGCAATTGTGGCCACGTGCCCCAACTGTCAGGAGCCCGCTTTAACATCACTGGGTTCCGGTCTGAATCCCAGAGGACTCCGCAGTTGTGAAGTGTGGCAAACAGATATTACCCACATCTCTGAATTCGGAAAGCTCAAATATGTCCATGTATCAGTGGACACCTTCTTGGGTGCTGTCTTCACCTCAGCTTACACTGGCGAAAAGGCTGCAGATGTGAAAAAACACCTCATGCACGCGTTTGTGACCTTGGGGGTCCCAGCCACCATAAAAACTGATAATGGCCCAGTTTATACTTCCAGGGCATTAAGTGACTTCCTGCAGGAATGGGGAATCCACCACAAGACTGGGATTCCTCACTCCCCCATTGGCCAAGCCATGATAGAATGGACTTATCAAACGTTAAAACAAGTCCTCCAATGTCAGCGCAGGGATGTGTGAGTGCTGTCACCGCACGATAGGCTCTGCAAAGCCTTGTTTACTGTCAATTTTCTACACTGCTCTTTTGACAGGCCAGAACCACCAGTTCTGAGACACTTTAGGCAGCACCAACAACTTCGGCCAGAAGAGCAGCCACTGGTGCTAATAAGGGACCCAGACTCGGGGGAAATCCAGGGTCCATTTCATCTCTTGACCTGGGGGCATTGATATGCCTGTGTATCCATGCCACAGGGGTCAAGTGGGTCCCTTGAACGCAGGTGAAACCTTACACTCCAGGACAGGTGGTGAGTCAAACCGATAAGGTTCCTGTGGATTGCAACCAATGACCCTACTAACTGTGTGGTTGCATCCAATCGCAAGCGCCGTAGGGGAAGAAGGAGCCCCCTATCCCCTTCTACCTAAGATTGCTCCTGAGTTTTCCTAAAGCCAAGTGGCAAACCCTTTCTTTTATGTAAATCTTACGGTATTGTCTATTTTATTTGTTTATAGGCGTCCGCCGAGATGTTTTCCTCTGCCAGTAGAACCTCTGCTCATGGAGCCCTGGTTCAGCTTCTCCTCGTGATCATCTCAGTGTTACCGATGGACGTATGGGTTGTCCCACAGCCCCGCAAGAATGGCTGGGTCACCCTTGCCCAAACACTACAACAAGATCATTTGTGCCTGACTACCACCGCAGTGGAAAATCCGATGTCCATGTGCCTGGTAGGGATTCCGGGTAAATTATGTGAGTACCCCAACACCTTGGTCCACCTTCAGAATGAATTTAACAAAAACAATCCGTCCAACACATGGGCTGAAGTCTACAGGCTCTGGGGGGTCAAGCGAGTACGCCAAAACACCTGTGTACAACTCCCTGGTGCTGTGGCACAAGTGGGTCTATAATCTGCCCACTGCCAACACGGAGCCCCAGGAATTTGAACTACTGGGCTCTGCGAAGGCTGATTATTGTGTCCATTTTGATTTTATGCCTCATGCTCGGGCGGATTTGTATGACCATGTTACACAACACAAATTAGAATACAGGGTGGACCAATGGTGCTCATATATCACCAAGACAGGGGCTCCATTCACCAGTGACTCCTATCCCCGGAAATTTGACAAGAGCATGTTTTTAATCTGTGGGGATAGGGCTTACCCAGGAATCCCTTCTTGTCTTCTACGAGGCCCTTGTACCCTAGGGTGTCTGTCGCTTGCCTCTCCCAACATGACCCAAATTCTGACTCGAAAAACAGAAATTCCAATTTGACGAACCCAATCAAAAATTGCAAAAAGGAGTGCAACTCAATTGGATGAACATTGTAACAGTGAAATTTATCACCGGTCTAAGTCAAAAAGGGTAGCCATCTCTGTATTCCTGCCTTGGGTAGCGGTGGCCAAATCCCTAAGGGAATTAGGACAGCTTGAATGTTGGGTGACGAGGCAAGCCAATTTAACACTGACAGCCCTTTCCAGCCTCCTTGAAGACGAGGAAATCACCAGGAAAGCTATGTTGCAGAATTGCGTGGCCATCGATTTTCTGCTGCTGGCACATGGGCATGGATGCCAGGAATTCGAGGGGCTGTGTTGTTTTAATCTATCTTCCAAAAGCCAGAGTATCCACGCATCCATCCAGGAGATGAGAGGAATGAAAGGCTTCATGAAGCAAGAAACAGAGGACTGGTTCAAAAATATGTTTAAGAACTGGAACATCTTGGGCTGGATGCTTTCAGTGATGAAAGACATTGGGTTTTTTTATTGTAGTTGTTTTCCTTGCTTCATTGTCCTTTGGTATTTTAAAGCTACTTATTTCCACCACCATCTCCAAACCCGCTCCAGCTTCAGAGATAGTCGTCACCGCGGTTGCAACAGCAGAAGAAACCTGGTGGGAAGGCAACCGTGTGAATGGTGAAGAAGTTTGAAGACCACTACAGCTGCCTTCTTTTATTTAATAAAAAGGGGGGAGATGTTGTGGTGTGATTTTATAGAAAGTTATTTTATGAATGTTAGTTAGGTTAAAATGGTATGTTCCTTGTACTCCCCCATTTCTTTCCCTCACAATTGATTTGATCTAAGTTGTTTACCTCAAAAGTTCCTGCCACTTGGCTCCCCAGTTAACTGTCAATCTCCTCACTCCTCCCTGCTCTTTCCTTGTTTGGTTCTGTCACTCAGAGTTTATCAACACCCCCCAACCTGTCGATCCTGTAACCACCCCCAGTTTCTTCCAGAAGTTTCTGTGTCAATCAACCCAGCTTAGCTTGTCTTTTTGTTCCTTGGTTTTGTACCCACCCCTGTCATACTGTCATTGGTTATTATGATTTATGTAATCCCCTCATAGTTTGTCTGTATTGGACAAGACAAGTTTACACCCCTGTCCGCCCACTCCCTATTTAAGTTGCTGTAACCCTTGATTTTGCTGACACTTGTCCCTGCTCCCATCTGAAGAAGACCTCTTGTTCCTACCCCACCTGGGGGAATAAAGACTCTTTGGGCATGCAAACGACTGTCCGTTCCTTCATCTCTTCGTCTTCTCCCAGTGTGTTTCAACTACCTAAGCTGCGTTACCCACGCCACAGCGCTCAGCATTACGAGGATGGCTGGAGCCATTCCCCTGGAGTGCCCACTCTTGTGGTGGCCACCTGGTGTTATACGAGCAGTGCTAGCCAGTGCATTTCATCTGCTCGTGGCTGTGGCAGGTAGCCACCGCAAATGTAGTCAAAAAAGCTTAAGCAGCATTCTGAAACCTGTGTGTATACTGCAAATAAAAAAGGATATGAAGTTCTCCCAGTAAGATGTCAATCCTCTGGAGCTCTATATCCATTTAAGCAGTAATGGAAATGGTCCCAGTGTAAGGAAAGAGGATCTCTTTAATTTTAATGTGATTTTTTGGCACTGTTGCTCTAACACAAGCTTGGCTTACCTCTTAATCCAACCTCAGAACTGTCTTTTCTTATCAGCTGAATTAGAAAATAACAAACATCTACATCTTGTGAGTATCAAATACATGAGCAGTTTAAAATAAATGCAGTTCTGACAAAATTGGCTCAACTACCATACATCAAACACTTATTACCTCTCTTTGCCTTAGTGACTGCACATGACTAAGAAAGAGTGAGTGATAAAATCTGAAGAAAGATGAAACCAATCTGGACCTTTTTAAAGATCATAAATCATTCTACACAGTCATGATATTATTATTTCCAGTAAGCCTTGTTCTCCCATTTTATGGACATCTGAAGCCCCCCACCCCAGAATCAATGCTACCATGGGAAATCATTTTTATGGGCAGCATCTCAGTGTGGGCCAATCAGATCTAATCACATAACAAGCTACTGAATTATTCAATGTTCTCCCTAATTTTGCATTCTTCTTGCACTTTGCTGTCATACAGGGTTTTAAAAGTATGGATTTTTACAATATTTATTAAGAAGATAATAATTTGCAGAAATTTTTCTTTCTCTATGTCTTTCAATAATCATCTTTCCCTTAGATGGTTACAGTATATACACTATTGTACACAGAATATTTTTTCTAAAAGAATAACAATCCACAATGTGGCATTGAGAATTTTAAACTCTCCCAGTTTTTAATATACCAAATATAAGGACAACAATAGTGAAACAATTGTGTTCAAACATAAAATATTAATATTTATGGAGCAAACTATAACCAGCATGTCTCTTAGCTGTTGCTATGAATACAGGGCTTACATTGTATGTGAAAATATTTCAGTTTTAATTGCAAATCTGTGCAGAGATGATTTGGGGTCTGTAATTAGCACATAAATTTCAGACTTTGCAACTGCTGTAAAAACACACATTATTTATGGAACTATTATCTAAATATAATTCAGTGTTTTTTGCTTTCAATAACTACGGCAAAAGTCTCATTTAATAAAATGTGAAAAATTCCCCATCTCTTGCACTTCTGTTCACATTATGAAGCATTCATTCCTTTGCACTGCCATTTCCCACTCAATCTGCTGTGGACTGCTTTTATCCATACTTCACTCACACCTCAGGGAGATTTCTTCACAACCATAAAGTGCCTTGCACTTAATTTGTTTAAATTGAAAGCCTGGATTATTCAAATAGGTCTGAACTGCACAAACAGAGTAGTTTATGCGGCCTCTATCCTCCATGCTTTTCATCATGGCTAGAAGCAGGAATAACCAAGGAGTGTAGTCTAAGCTGGGTTTAAGCTTCTGTGTGCAGTTTTCCAGTTATCCAGAGAGGGTTAATGGAAGGACAAAGTGTTGCCTTGTTATCACCTACTTATTGTAAACTTCAGGCTCAAACACTTCTAGCTCCTATCATTGTAGGGCACAACCAGTTCAAAATTTGCTTCTTCTTTGCCAGAAATCTCATTCATTTTCAAAACAGGTTACTCATAAAACCTGTTTTACAGCAATCGTTTTGGAGACCACTCACCGTTCTTGAGTATAAAAGTGTATTTTTAAGTCTCATGGAACCAAGCATTTTTCTTGCCAGCTTTGTGCTTGTCTCTAGGTTCAGGACTGGAACTGCAGATAAAGAGACTGGGCACCAGGTATGCACAAATACCACAGTGTCAGGTTTAATAGTAAAACAGAGCTTGCATTAACAACAATGACAACGTCCATAATATGGGATTAAGTTACATCAGAATGTAACACATCTGAAATTTTCTCTCCTCTACATTTTTTTCCCCATATCCTTTTGGGTCTCTGTGTATATAGTTTTCCTCTCTTAGAAGGGAAATACTTGCCCACTTCCTGTCTGCTTCCAAACTACAAGATGGCTTACTGTCTCTGGCTGCTCCAGCACCTCTTTTCAATGGCAACCTCAACAGTCACTGCAGTAATAATCAGAATAATGATCACTAAAAGGGCTGCCTTCCTTTTCTTAGGGCTGCCTGCCCTTACACAAAAATCTATATCTGCAGGAGCATCACCCAGCCCACTCACAGGGTGGGTTGAAAGTATCAGTGCCAGAAATGTGCAAATTTTTTTGCATGGGGCTACCAGGATTTTCTCAGACCTGGGAGCAATTCCTTCTCATATGTCTGTCCAGTTGCTGGCACTGGAGACAAGCAGGAGCCCTGGATGGTGTACACCAGCATAATTTTCTATTTGGACAGTGATATCAATGTCATGGTGCACATACTATACAAAGAGAGTTAAAAAGAGTAATTGAAAGATTAAGTGTGAAGCCATTGAAAGCTGTATTTTAAAGTTCCAGTATTACTATTAGTATTAAAATGTAAACTGACAGAGGCCCAATTATGAACAGTTATTTTATTATATAAAATTACTTTTTTTGGCCTTTGTAAAGCCCTCATTTCTGCTTTGCCACAGGATCTGTCTTCATGGCTTCTGGTGTCAGCAGGATCCTGAGCCTCCTGATGAGGAATGGATGAAAAGAGCAGAAAGGCTTGAAGCCTAATGGGGAATGGCAAAGCAGACTCTGCCAAGTGGTCTAGCCTGCTCTTGTGGTAATATTAGACAAAGCTTCAGTAACTGAAAGAGACTCCAAACCTGCCTTTGAAACTGAAAGTGGCATCTGGGGACCGAGAAGACAGTGAGTACATTTTTAGGAAGATAAAAAAGGATGGGTGAGACAGGAGAACTTTTCTGACAGACAGGTGAGTTAATAATTCTTGTATTTGCTTTCTTCACAGTTTTGATGCAAAAATTTGCTGGTTGTTTACACAATAAACCTTAGCATTCAGTATACCTCATAAGACTGTCTAGTCAAATAAAAAAAAAATCTTCTGTACATTTATTTGGCTGGTAGTACATGGACTACTTCAGACCAATACGTTATACCATCTTTAAAACCTCATGAACAATGTGCTTGCATTGGTATATTGGTATATTTTCATTGCATTGGTATATATTGGTATTTTTGTATATTACCAAAATATTGGTATGTTTTCCTTAATGTCTGGCATGATGAGATGCCATGAAGGCCTGAGCTTTCTCATGAGAAGGAAGGTACTGCTTTCTGGGAACAGGGAAAATTTTAATACAGAATGTCTTTGATTTCCAAAAGTGAAAGTGGCATTTGGCCCACAGGTAGCAGAACTGTAGTCTAAAAATTCAGGAAAGTAGACCTGTCCTGATATCAGCCAGACCATTCAATGTGCAACAATTCATTTCAGTTTGATTTTTTTCACATTATCAACGTAATTCCAGATGCAGAACAATGAATTTAGTTTTCAGATGAGATTAGTGACACCTGAATAATGTGGAAAATCCCTAATAAATGCCCAGGTAGAAGGGAAATCAGAACACTCTTTTCAAATCTGACAGAATCAATTATTTCTCCTTACAAGTGACCTCATAATATTAGCGTATTTTTCCTAGTCACCTGTCAAGCAGCTGTACATAAGACCATGACATATCATTCTCACCTTCAGCAACGTTGCTGAAGGAATATGAGATACTTTCCATACACTGATCATCATCAGCCCAAACAGTTTTCATTTTTAATCCCACATTTAATCAAAATGGAAGTGATCAGAAGAAAATATCAGAGAAATTGTTCAGACCACACTTGAGAACATTCACCAAGAGGGGTGTAAAGTAAAGGTAAAAAGATGTTCTCTTTGAAAGTACTTCTGGGGCAGGGCAGAAAATGATTCCAAGAGCAGAAGATACAAATACACCTTACCAGCTCACTCTTTTTGATGGTCGTAAGTATCTGTGTTACAAAAGAAAGCTACAAAACAGTGCAAGGAGACAAACTAGTGATGCAGTCAAACTTTTACCTGCCTACTCCCCAGAGTAGAAATGAAACCTATCAGTGGAAAAGGTTTTTGATTTTCAACTTTTGGCCATTGTCAGCAGTTGCTTTCTGTTATACTGGCAAGCTCAGTATTTGGTGTTCATGCACTGCTTTAAATATTTGAAGTGGGACACTGTGCAGCAGCTAGAGGACAGCATCCCTCTGTGCTCAGTATTGTACAAATACAGGATCAACACATCAAGACATCTCTTTGTCTAGGAGATTACAATGCAGGGAACTGACCGGAGATATTTCATTGTCCAGTTAAGGCCCAATTGGCAGTGATGCTAAACCCTAGAGAAAAAATTAATCACGTATGTCACTCCAGCTGTACCTGTATGCTTATATCAATATGTATGTTGCTCTGAGCTTGACCTGGCCTGGGCTGGCCTTGCACATGAAGGAAAGAATCACCATATGTCAAAAAGGTTGCTCCCAGTACCATCCTTGCAGCTGTCTGGATACTGGGCCTAAGTAACCTTTGGGATTCAGCCCAAAGCTTTCCTGCAAAAACAGGTGAAGGCTGGGCCTAAAAAAAGGCTATTTAATGTTGATTTAGCAATAATGGTGAAATCATTCAAGGAGGGACCCATGATCTGTGCAGATGGACAAAGCAATGCGCAAAGCTGTGATCTGCTGTCAGACTGAAAGAAAAAGAATTCTCTTATGCACTGTAGATACTCTTCACCTGATTTAATTTTTAATAGAAATGTTCCTCTTCAAGTGCTATGAGCAATACAAGTTTAATGTGAACTTAGAGGACCATGCAACACAAGTATAATTGACTCACTATGATCACTCTTTAGATATTTTTTCCTTTTTCTTAAGTCTTAATATTTCATTCTTGATGGAATCAGAAAATTACAGAGAGCTGGAATGTGACATAGCTGTAAACTAGTGTGAATTCAACCCAGTAGCCAATACTGAAATTGGATTTGAATTACTGCACAAGTAATTGCAGATTATAAAACTGGAATCAAAGAGCCATGGTAAGACATAAACCACCTGCAGGTCATAGGCAAAGGAAACCAGAAATGGTGTTTACAGAGGTCAAAGGTTTACATTTTAAAGTATCACTGTATAGAGGAACAGAGGTCACTTTTTATGTTTGTGGCATTGCTCTGTAAAATTTGAGTTTGTTTTACATGCAGGTTTGGTATCTTTCCACTAAGTAGTCTTACAACTGAAAAACCAAATGAACATTATTTACATTGAACATCTGAACTGTTGGCCTGATACCGACACTCTTTTTAAGCACAAAGTAGCTTACTTTCATCTTCTTTCTCTGCTTGTGCTGCTTTACCCCATCAGTAGTAAACAATGAGGAAAGCTGCAACATCCTGTAGTGACTATAACACATCCTCCCCTTAATTACAGGTTTATGTGGTCAAAGCCCATCATCTGAACGGGTAAGATTGAATTCCATGACTGCTGAATTGGACATACTTTGAACTGAAATAAAAGTGGTGAGGTGTCTGTGCTTATTAGGGCTCCTAGTAGAAGTCTTGGTGTCTTATGGAAAGGCAGTGTTACTGTCGTCTGTGGTGTTTTCTGGAGGTTAAAACTGTGAAAACAGATGAGAAACAATACTTGCTCTATCAAGCAGACTAAAGTTCATAAATCTAATGTACTGGGAAAAGAACATCACAATTTAAAAAATGTGGCCCAGTCCCAGTTTTAGGGAGTAGATCAGGGGAGATGAAGTCATCACATCCTCACACAGGAAAATGAACAATGTTATATATTGCATATAAAGATTCAAAACAGATTATTTTTCTCTTAAAAAGATATCAGACCCAGAAGCTCTCCTATCTCTTTGAACTTGTAATTTCTCTTTCTGATAAAAATTTTTAGTCAGAAAAGACAGAACAAACTTAGTATTTTTTACATCTTTTTGCAAAGAAGGATGGCTTCACAGCTGTTTCTTGATCCTGCAAACAGGTCTGATTAAATGCATAGGAAGAGTATAACTTCGTAATTTTGGGTATTAGTCCTTACCCACAACAGTGTGAAACAGAAAAGTGCTTAGTCACAGTCTGGATCTGTTGTTCTATTTTCAGCTTTAGTAACAACATTTTGTTATTCTTGATAATGACATTAATTTTTTTTCTGTATTTCAGTGTATTCACCTTGAAACAATTATAGTAATTTTCCATTACAGAACAATGTTAGAAATACTGACTTATGCAAAGTGTTTTGAGATGCTCTTAGGAAAGGAGGTATAGAAATCTGTACAAGAAGATAGCTGGCAAGAAACACCAGCTTATGTTACCACCACCACCTGTGATGCCATCATCTCACAGTACACTCTTTTCTCCTTTCAATTAACACATCTTAGCTTATACCTTATCAAAATATTTGCACAGATGCAAACGTGAACATGGCCCTCAGAACTTTCTTCAAGGAAAAATGTTTCCTTGTGGAGAAAACTTATTAACAGTCAAAGCAATGATGGAATCAGCACTTGGGGTAACTCCAAAACCACCTACTCAAACTCACAAGGAAGAGAGTTAGACACAGATCCTGGTGGCATAATTAGTATTTCCTCTGGCTTGGCTCTTGTTATTTCCGTTCACATCTATTGAAAGAAAAAAAAAAGTTTTAAAGCTTTGATTGTATTCCCCAGCAAAGCTGATTTCCATTTTGCAGGAGATTTTAATTTCTTTTATATCCACTACCAGGCTGACAAAATCAAATGACAGCTTCTAATTCCTATTTCCCTCTGTTGACATCACCAGCAGATACAAATTTGGGAAAGCTGCTTACATCATTCAATTCAATTGATATGCTGGTGCTGTCCCTGGGCTGAAGAATGTGTGTAACTATGTATGTTTGCTTCTCACTGTCCTTTCAGCAAAGGAAGTGGAAAGGAGACTGGAAAGAAAGGTAATTTTTAACCTATTCATCTACTTCCTTCTTTCTGTGCAGTTTTTTCTGCCTGATATATAGAAAACTAGGGTGTGTTCCAGTTAACACCTTTGTGAGTAATAAGAAGGTCTGTATATAGGAGATAAGCAGGTGGACACTAATCATGTTTTGAGTTTATGTTTTGTGTATGCTTCTTCTTGGCCCTACTCCTCCCTTCATTCTTTAATTTATAGAAGCATGTAACATACAAAAAGCACTCACACAGCCAGGCTCCCAGTGCATATGGTAGAAAAGAATGAAGGACTAACCATTAAACCACCTTTCATTTAGTAGTGTCTACATTAGGAATACCTTGTTAGGCACATTGACAACAACATTATCAGGCACAAAAAAACTTACACAAATCCACTTCAGTTTGGCCCTAATTTCTGAGCATTGTGTGTATTAAAGACTCAAAAAGTCCTCCCTTAAACTTAATTGAGAAAGGACACAAGACACACTTTTATAAATATAAACATATGTTGTTTCTGATGAACTGATTTTGAATTTTGCATATTTGATTTGCATCAAAAAAGAGGAAGAGACACATGCTGCTGTGTGACTTTCATTGTAGCATTGGTATCATACCCTCCACTTCTCCAGATATAAAAGGTAGTTTAGGCTGCTTTTTGTAAATATATAGGTGGGCAGTATTTGTGCTGATATTTTGGTGTATGACTGAATTACATGAGGGGCAGCTCCTAGCTGCTGATGGGGCAGTGCTGTGTATGCCAGCTCTATCTGTGCATGGCTCTAACGGGAGGAAGCAAGAAGCAGCAGAGGGTCTCTGAACAGAAAACTAGGAATGGGAGCATCCTTGCTCAATGCGTTTAAGGGGATTTAGTAGTCTGGCCTGAGCTTTTATCACAAACTTCATCATATATCTTGGTAGTATCAGGCCCTTGTTTTATTGCAATAGTGGAAACTTGCAAAAAGTAAATTGTCAGATACAGTGAAAGTATGACAGAACTGTCCATAGACACCCAACTGAAGGTAGCACTGAGACTGCAACCATACACTGCAAGATGGACACACAATGGGCAAAAGGAAAGAAAAGTTCTTCATCTCTCACCCTCTCAACCCACTGCCCTGCATAACCTCCCATAATTTGAAGCAAGACAAGAAAGTCAGCATTTTGCACTCTCCAACAGCTTTGACATGACAGGTATGGTGTTTTCTTACCCACAGGATTGCCAAGGAAATCCGCCCTAGCAAAAGTGCAGAAGTTTTCAGTATAAGGAGGTGGGGTGCAAAAAATGGCTCCTAGGCAAAGTTTGAAATGACTCAAGCTGAAACAAAATGTAAAGCAATTACTGCCTGGAAAAAAAAAAAGATCATGCTGACATTTAGAGGCCACAGTGATAGTATCTGTCCCTTCCCAGGCTGACAGAAGAAGCCTTGATTTCATCACAAAATTATTTTATTTTTGTTTGTTTGATATTTAGTATATCCTTTACTTAGACGTGGGGGGTAGTAGGATGGATTGTCTTTTCTTCAGCTTTTATGCTGAGAAATAATTGCTACTCCAGAAAGGTAATTACATACGCCATTGTTTATACGCATAATAAGCCTGGAAAAGCATGTTCTACAGAAAGAAAAAAAAGAGAAAATCCTGCTTTCACATCATGGTGGAACACTATGCAAAGTGACAGATTGCCACAAATAGCATTCAAACACTTGCACAGTAGTGGTTGATTTTTCTTCTGGGGAAGAGGGGGAAGGGATGAAGGCTATGGAATAGGTTGGAAAAGGGAAAAAAAAGGAAGACAATTTTGTCCAACAGCCATAGTAACATTCACAGTGGTTTTTTACTGTCTTGATTGCTGCTAAATGAACCTGATCTTTAAGTTGTTTTTAAAGTCACTGCCTCAAAGGGACATTTTCTGTTGCCATCTTGTGCAAATACCACTTCTCCTAAAGTGGTCTTAATTTGAATTGCTTTGAAAGCAGACCAGATAATCTGCTAGAATATATTGTGGCATGATGCATCTCCTCTTTGTGTCCTTAGTACCACATAGAAAGTGAATTTAGCTCAGAAAAAGACAACTAGTCTCTTTCCCCCCTTCCCATCGTAATACAGTGAAAGAATAAAACAAACAGTGTGCTCTGATGTCAAACACATTTCAAATTTTTTTTAATGCAAAATATATATTTCTTCAAAATATTGAAAGTTTCAGGGCTGAACAAAGAAAAGAAATGCATATGTATTTTGATATTGAACCAAGCATTGTTAGATGCTGAAGCAATTCATAGCAAGGCTATTCTCTGTGGCAGTGTCCAGCAAATTGCATGAGCTGCTTGTTAGGCTTGACAACAGTGTTTTACCTAACAAAGGCCTCAACAGCTCAGAGAAGCAGAGGAATGTCAAAATGAGCACATTTCACACACAGATGTGTGACCATTATAGTCTATAAGGAGATGCATGGGGTGGAGGGAAGAGGCTGGATGCTGGGAAGGCTAACAGTTAGCAGAAGGGACATGGCCCTGCTGACCACATTTAATCAACCTTTCTGTAAACAATTCAACATTTTCATTGTTCTCTGAAAACTAATAAAGAGAAACAAGCACTTTTCATTCATCTTGAAGTAATTTTCTGTCAGGTTTGAGCCCCTTGTGGCTTACAGCTTGTGCACTGCTAGCTGTGTGATACAACAACTATTTCAATTTATTTTACAAACTCTGGCCATTCACATGTCAGTTAGTGCTCACCAAGCCAGCATCTGAAATTGTGCAGTTAACGAGTTTTACAACATTTCTATCAAGAGAAACTGTTTAGCATAACTGACTCTTAAGGAGTTATTATACCTCTAAAAATCCATTTTAAGGGGCATTATTTAAATAAAATAGAAAAACGGTTCACTGCCTTTTAAAGGGGCTACAAAAAAAGTCCATCAGATCCAGTGCAGTAATCCTCAGCTTAAAGTACTCTTGAGAGCACTTCTGGGAATTATCAGCATAATGAAATGTTTTGTGAAATGTCCAGATAGATTCCTCTACTCAACAATTTTACTGCACTATATTTATTTTCCCTCTAGTTTTTAAAGAAGTTAATTTTGAGGTGATGGTTCTACATTGTGTAGATTAACTGAATGTATTTTTGTCAAGGCTGTAGTATAACCGAGGGGTTCAGTCTGTGTACAATCTATATACATTTGCACAGCAAAAAAAAGGGTCAAGCCCTTTATGTTATTATCAGCTCTAAAAGGGTTAAATCACAATGAGGCTTATGCAGATTTGCATTTCTCTTGTAGCACATTTTTCTTATACTTAACAACTTTCTTATCCAGTGGCACCTACAAAATACTATATTGAAAATAAGTCTTAAATTGCTCAAAAGAGCTCATAAAAATAAAATTCATTCTGAACTGCTCTGAAAAGGAGAAATTTATTAATTTTAACTTAAATAATAGATACCTTTTAACTGTAGCAACTAATGATCCAGAACTGCTAATACCTGGAGTTCACAATGGTAGAAACACTGCAGCATTTATGTGCGTCAATCTCAGTATCTTAAACCACCCATGTTTATGATGTAAATTAATCACCATTCCTGCCTAGAATGAGCAGTGGTAAGAGAAAAATTATATTACGGTACAATTACAGATACAGTAGGCACAGTATGCAGGTGTACATATACAATATACAACACAATATACATATACAATATACAACACACAGATAGAAGCAACACATATGCAGGGTTTTACCTGGTGTTATTTCTTCAGTAGGACAACAAAAATGGTAAAGGGTTTTGAGGGGAAGCTGTATGAGGAGCAGCTGAGGTCACTGTGTCTGTTCAGCCTGGAGAAGAGACTGAGGGGAGACCTCATCTTGGTCTACAACTGCGTCAGGGCAAGAGGAGCAGCAGGCACTGATCTCTTCTCTATGATGACCTGGGGCAGGACCCAGGAAATCACCTGAAGTTGTGTCAGAGGAGGTTTAAGTTGGATATTAGAAAAAGGTTCTTTTTTATTAGAAGGTGACTGGAGACTGGAACAGGGTCCTCAGGGAAGTGTTCACAGCACTAAGCCTGACAGAGTTCAAATGGTCTCACAAAGTTCAAGAATGACAATCCTCTTGGGCACATGTTGTGACAATTGGGGATGGTCTTGTGCAGGACCAGAAGTAGGACTTAATGATCCTGATGGTCCCTTGCAACTCAATATATTCTGTGATTCTGGGATCAGTTGTATCTAGTTCTCCTAAAAGGCTCAGTATTATGTGTCAGCCAAAAAAAATTTGACTTGACTCTTCAGAGTTTTTACATTCATTCTAAGACAAAGAGACTAACACCATCACACCTTGAGATCTTTCAAAAGACACAGTAACTTTCATGCACAAGACACCTAGACAATAATTTGTGGTCTTGGTGCCCTCTCAGAGAAAAGGTATAACCTTTCCTGAAGGTATAAGCTTTTCACAATCACTGTAGGCAGTCCTACAGTAGTAGTGCCAAAGAAGCTGCCTTTCAGAATCTACTGAGACAGAAAGGCATGACTTCCAGACCAGCAAACCTACGATTGATCAACTATACTGAGACACTGGATGCTTTCCTAGCAGCTGAGTTTCAGCTCATTTCGTAAGATGTCAAACATTTGGGCATGTCTGTACATATTAAGTTTTAAACTGTCACTGACAGAGCTGGCTAAAGCAGTGGACTTTTTTATGACTGAAATCTTTATTGGAGTGGTGTCATGCTCCTTAGCACTCTGCTTAATGCCTTGGTACATCAAAACACATAAAGCAGGAGAAAAAGGAGAGGGTTTTAAAAATATGCTCAAATTTATGTTAGAATCAGTAAAAAACTTAACTACATTTAAAAAATGTAAATTAGTATGAGTGGTTGTACTACTGAAAGGTACAGAGAGATGAAAGCCATCAGCTTTCCAGATATTAAAGATTTTGACTCACTGTGTAAAAAAAAAAAAAAAAAAAAAAAGAGAGAAAACCAAGGAGGAACAGAGCAGAAGTGAATTTTTTAAGACTGATCACACGGGCAAAGCAACTGAAGGAACAAGAGAGTGAGCTGAACTTAATTCTAGTGACACTTTACAATTGTATACATTCATGCTTAGTTGTAAGCTTTCTGCATGGTCAACCAGTAGATGCTGCAGCAGGAGCACTAAAGGTCTGCTAGAAAGAGGCAGAAACAGGCCATTAGGATACTCTTCA
Source organism: Vidua chalybeata (assembly GCF_026979565.1). Lineage (NCBI taxonomy): Eukaryota > Metazoa > Chordata > Aves > Passeriformes > Viduidae > Vidua > Vidua chalybeata. The sequence continues at coordinate 62,223,909 of NC_071570.1, read as the reverse complement.
CAGTCCTCCCATATTTATAGGATGACTTCTCTTTACAAACCCCACTTCCTTCTGCTTCTTGGCCTGAAGAGAGTTTTGATAGGCAATTCAGAGCTGTATTATCAATCAAAGGCAACAGCAGGAGGCCTAAAATGAAAAAAAAAGAATGTGTAAGACCTTTTCTGCTGTGTGCTGGGGAGATGTGTAAGAGGCAAACTATTAAGTGGATAGGAGGTGGCATGACTGCAGTCATGTATTTTAGCACAGTTAATTACTGTCATGTATTTCCTATGAGTTTAACTAGTATGGCAGCAGGATTTCTTTGTGACCTCATTATTTATACATAATGTTGACCAAAATGGAAGCAAATATTTTTTGACCATGCACAGAGATTTTTTGTTCTGGAGTGAGGGTCTTTTGCTTTTGGGGAAACATCTAAGTAAAATAACAATAAAAAGAAAAAAAAAAAAGATGAGTTTTAGGTATGATAGATTAATTTGTGACAAATGAAAAGTCTGTAACTGATTTTTTGTGCGACCAAAGACTTGATGTAAGACTCCACTGATTTTTCATTTGTTCATATGGGTTCAACTTTTTGCACAGGAGTTGTTTCATTTTTCTCTTTTCCAAAAGGACTTGTTTTGCCCCTGCAATAACATACACATTAATTTACAGGACACTCTAATAGGTCTTGGAGATATACAGGCTTGAAAGGGTCTAAGCTGGGATGCAGACAACCTTTGACTATACCTTCCTGCATGCCTGTGTGGGGTAAAGTCCCTACATATGAGCTGTGGGTGGGAAGCACCTGGTTCATTAATTATTTTACTGAGAACTAGCTTGGCTATCCTTCAGCCCACACTGAAGTGTACTAAAGTTTGGACATCTCAAAGCTCTAAAATATGAGAGAATATTATTATTTTAATTCTGTATCTATAGGAGCAGCCAGTCTTTTGGTCCATATTCCTCTGCACAGCTGGGCTAGCTGTTTTCTGTTCTATTCCCAGAAAAACACTTCCATTATAAAGAGGCATGGTTAATCAGGGAGCATGGTCAGTAGAAAGCTGCATAAGTGTGTTCCTACCTCTCTAGGAAAATTGTTGTCCTTGTTAAGCCTTTTCCCCTTCAGAGAAGGCTTGTGAATGTTTTGCAACACCATGACTGAATCAAAAGAATAATGTTAATGGCAAGCAGAATTATTGAGACACCATAATTTAGACTTAGGTAGACAAGTCTACAAACTATTTTAAAACAGTAAATATCACAGAGAAATAACTCAAATCTGAACATATGCAACAAAGATGAAGTGAAGAAGACATTTATATTCACAGTTTCTGTCCCTAAGTTGGTGACAATCTAAACGCCAAATTCCCTCACATTAAGCGGAGCTATGTATCAGGATAATGAGATGCAAGCCCACATCAGTGTGGTACCATGACTAATAATATCAACAAGCTTTGTTTTAAATAATTCTGACCTTTGATAGGGAGAAGTAAAACATGATGAAGAAAAAGTGGAAAAATTGCATTTAAAAAAATCAAATGCTTTCTTTCAGCTAGTCTTTTATATAATGTCAGATGACTGAGGCTGGATTTCCCTGACCTTTTGGGCCATGATGATACCGTTTTTGCCATGAATCCAAAATTTCATTCACAGACTTTTAACACAGCTTCTCCAGCCTGTGTATTTAAGTCTGATTGATATAATAATCTCTGTAAGAGCTGGACATGCAGCCTACCTCTATTACTCCCACAGATGCATATAAAAATTAAGACGTTACAGCAAGACTAGCCTTTTTTTTTTTTTTTTTTTTTTTTTTACCCTGGCTTCCAAGAAACAGAGCTTTTTTTGGCCATGGAAAGATTATGGACATATCCAAGTAAATTTGAACTCATTAGTTAATTGCAGCTGATTTTCTAAGGGAATGGAAAGGATTGTGAATCTAACAGCAGAGCAAGAAACTCTGCATCATATCTCAACAGTGATATATTCAAATGACATATATGGCAGGTTCTTTCCTATCATATTGATTTATTAATATCTATGTCAATTGCCAGGTATTCTCCCATTTGTTTCTGAATAATTTCAACATCAGTCATTTTGCCCATGGTCCCTTTACCTTCTCTTCCTCTCTTCAGCCAAGTCAAGCACAACTCAACAAAAAGACTAGTTTCAGCCTCATGCTATCAGTTGCTGTAAAATGCAAGATTAAGCTTGAATTCACAAAGAATCTTGCTACTTCATAGGCATGGTGATCTGCTTACTTTTAAAAGGATGAGATAAAAGGATATATAACTCCCATACTTCTGTAACCAGTTGCACCAATCACAGACAGCAGAAATTATGTGTGATTGCCACTCAATAAAAAAAAGTTCATGAACACAACCTACCACAACAGCTGTTGGAACCTGTTGAAAATGCCCTATAAAAATACAAAAAAAAAAAAAAAAAAGCACAGTGGATTCTACATTACAGAATGAAGAGGTGGGTGAGTGGAAGAAAAGAAGAAGAAGAAGAAGAAGAAGAAGAAGAAGAAGAAGAAGGAGGAGGAAGAGGAGGAGGAGGAGGAGGAGGAGGAGGAGGAGGAGGAGGAGAAGAAGAAAAAGAAGAAAAAGAAAAAGAAGAAGCAGCAGCATTGGAATCTACCTTGAGAACCTGGAAGCTGGAACTTGGGAAAAGATCAACACCTCAGTTAACACAAAATGCGCAGACAAATGTTAGGGAAACTTCTCTGAGATGCAATGATGCCTAGTACAAACCCTCTGCCATCAACTGCTTTTGGGTGATTTGCCAGTGGATTGGACATCCATGGGGCAGTCCTGGAGTGGAGTCAGCCCTGCAAGAACTGTCAGAAATGGAACTGGGTGGAGGAGCAAAATTGAGGATTACAAGTCATGCTTTAATAGATTTCTGTCATCAAAATCATCCTGGTGTGTGAGAAGCTTTTGACAGCACACTGACAAGGAGACTGAGCCACACATTTCTGGGCTAGACCAAAGCCTTTCTCACCTCAACTGGCATTGAAACTGTTGAGATACATTTCCTCAGGCAGGGAAACACCCTGTTTGTTTGGATACGGCCATTTTCTTCAACTAAACTAGTATTTCTGCTTTCACTGAGTGCAGGATTCACATGCTTTCATCTCTCTGTGGGAATTTTCTTCATATGAATTACAATGGCATGACTGATAAAGTGATTTTCTTGGGAAGGTTTGCAAGTCAGACAGAAGCCTTAGCTAGCAATCACTTGAGTAACATTAATGTCCTAGAATGCTAGTTCTTGGTATTTCAGGAGTAGCTTTTATTAACATTCTGTATGTCACCTACGTACCTCAGATGACAGTGTTAGCTGTTCTATTCAGATTAATTGCAAAACTCAAAGTCTTGAACTTCAAACACATAGTTTTGCATTGTGAAATCCACAGTATCTTCAAAGTAAGAAGAGACTGCGGACACTTATTTGACATTGCTCCCATCTTATAGTCAGTCAAAGCCTATAATCATAGTCACATTGTGCTATTGCTCATTGACAAATTCTGTTCTCTGGGACCTATCTAAAGCTGGGAAGGTATCTATTCCTCTGCTCCTGAAGAAGGCATGATTTGAGGAGTATCAACAGGAAGTACAAGGGGCTCTAGGATCTACTACTCACTGCCCAGTTACAGAAGTTCACACTAAATAATCAGATGAACTGACGGAGATGTCTCAAGTGCTCTGACCACACTGAGGCAGGCACATATTGACTTCAGTGGTCTTGGACCAAATTCCTTCTTCTCTGTCAGTGGAAATATGAAAATGGGTGATTTAGTAGCCTCCTAATTACCTTTGATCTTTAGTGTTCTCAGACAGGGGAGAGAAAAGGGGAGTAGAAAGATTTCCTGCAAATTGCTTGTAAGCGTGTTGTCTTCACTCTAACAAGTCCTTGCAGTACTTCATGTGCTTTGGCACTACTTCAGCTGAAGGCAAAACGTGTGTTTGGAAGATGCATCTATGGCCTACAAACATGTGAACTGAATCTATGTGTTAGAGCTTGAGCAGAAGGTCGAATTCAGGTTTCAACATTTCATAGATAGGTACTTCACAGAGGTAACCACAACAAAAAATGTCAGGAAAACACCAAGAACCAGACAAAATCAAATAGTGATTTGTCTGTTAAAACAAGTGTAAGCAACTTGTATTATGCTTTTTTGGGTTTTTTTTTGGCGCAATTCCTTTTGAAAGACCAAATATTAGGCCTTTCAAAAATAGGGAAAAAATTGCCCCTTCAAATGGTAGTACATACATCTGTGACACAGGGCTTTCTTAAAAGTGATCTGCCCAGCTGTACATTGAACTACTCACAGATGCAAGATATGCTACTAATTTATCACACCACATGGTTCTGTGATGCTGTAAGTACTTTTTAATGAAAGTTGTTCTAAATGACGTCTCAAAGAAATAGGACTAACTTTCTTAAACATCTTGATGCTTTACACAAATACTGTAGTGCTGCCTATGTATAAAGTGTGCATCAATTTGCCTGACTTATTTTACATTTATTTTATTAAAATGATGTGAATGCTTCATGTAGACTCTTAAATAAATATATTGTCCTTATACTAATTTATAAACTTGATTAATAGATTAAATTTTGCTAGATTTTTATATATGCGCTCTTATTAAGCTTATAAAATGATAAATTAATTTTAAAATGGCAGTGTTTTGTTCAACTTAAGACAGTGCACAAGATAGTATACATCTAAAAAGTCAAGGGGTAGCAACCAAACATGTATCGATTACTGAAGTAATCCTTTTTGAAAATCACAGCTGGCTTTATAATTGTCTCTGTGTTAGATGCTAGATATTGTTAAATATTGTTTACCACAAAATAGGTCCACTCAGGGTGTAAAAGGTGAATGTGTGGCTTTCTCAAAGTCCTGTGCAACAATTCCTATACAAACTCTGAAAACGGAACTGATAATATATCAATGATTACAATACAAATAAGTTAAATATTACAGCTAATTTTCTCACTGAAATATAATCCAGGGATTAGCAACAATGGCAAATCTGTTTTATTTGCATTTAATTTGTACCTTCACACTATTATCTCCCATGTTTTAGTTTCAGGAAATGTGGTTCAGGCTATTATAACCACATTTCATGGTGCAGTTGCACTGTTATTTGAGCTCTATGCTAGGAAATGACTTACTGAAAAAATAAAGCCAGCATACTTTAATTATTTTAGAGCTGTGTCTGAGTACAAAAAAATAGTACAGCATATATTTAATATGGAGCATGGATTAACAATTTTATGAGACATAAAATCTATTTATATCATTTTCTATTTACAAATCAGTTATATATCTTTCAACAAAAGAAATGCCTATAGTGTAAAAATGAATAAGGAGAACATCAAACTAGCAATCATGTAAGCAGTAAATAACATCTTAATTGGCCTGGAATGCTGGAGCTTGATTTTTTTGAAACTAGGTTTTATTTATTGATCTATATGGCATATTTATCTTTCCAGTGATTTGTACAAGTCTATACCCTTTTCTAAATATTAGATCCATGTATGGCTTTATACTGCAAATGCCATTTTGGGAAATAGCTAAGTAGGAGAATTGTTGCTTCTAGAAAAGCCATCCATTTAAAAACTTTCACTGAGGCAAGAATAACTTCACAGTTTTTACACTTTGTCTCCTGATAAAAAGAAGGGGGCAGAGGGAAGGGGAAGAAATGTTGCTATTATGCAGTTGCCACCCAGTGAATGCTTCAACAATCCTTTAGTCTTTGCTGGTTTGGCAGTGACAAGAAAACAAGGAAGGATCCCATGTGCACTGGGAACTGCCTTTTAAATGCTCCTGCCTATGTTCCTTTCACCAGGAAGACTAGCAGGCAGAAATGGGTATGGTGGGCTTTATACATGGTTTGCAATCTCTGGATTTGGTTCTTCTCTTTTGGAGCTCTTCAGGAGCTTTTGTGCAGATTTGTCCTTAATATCCACACCATATTTCAAGTCACACAGCACTTCACCCCACGCTTCACACAACACCATACAGCTGAGAACTGGCAAATTCAAACTTCCTCCACCACGGTATCTGCTGGGGAATTCTTCTTCTTGCTGAAACATAGGTGTCTGCTGCTAAGTCAATACACTAGAGGAAGAGGGAAATTTATCAATGATTCTCTTCTTTCTTATAAAAATGTAGCTGAAAATGTCACTGTGGAGATACTGCTCTGTTGCTTTGCTTAGGATTTCAAAACTCTCGTCCTTAAAACTGCTTCTGCTGTTGATGGTGGAAAAAATATTTACAAACAGCAATTTTGCACTTGCCCATCTTCTGTGTTTATGAAAAGTGGTGATATAAACATGGAAAAGATTGTGCTCCGATAGCTGTCATTGCTCTAGTATAACCTTAGCTGTCTGGAAATAGCTAATTAAATTTTTTGGTCTGTCTTTTAGAGAATACATTTGCATTTGACATAATTAGTGGTAGGCAGATCCAGCTATATCCAGGGGGAATCTCAAGACAACTGCTTTGCTGACTATTAGTGCTTAATTTCTGAATGTCAAATCCCGCACATCTTAATTTCTAGAGAATAAGCTCAATTGAACTTGCTCCCCAGTTATGCAAAAACCGTTCAGATAAAACCAAGTGGACACGAATGTAATGAATGTGGTTATTAAATTGTTTCAATTGAAAGAACCCTATTCTTATACCATCATAATGGGAACAATTTATCCCCACTGATCAGCCTGTCTCTTTTTTCTGAGCTCTCTTTGATCTTGAAGCATATTGCAGTGGTGTGTCCTATTGAAAAGCAAAACTGGGGCAATTTTAATGCTTTTGTACCTTACCAGTGCTCTATTTTTTCGCTGTTTAAAAATAGCTGTTAATTATAAGTGCAGTTTAAATGTCTCAAGTGACCCAGAAATGCAGGTTGGAATGAGACAGATTGTGTGTCTCATATAAAACAGATGTACTTTCACAGAGCATCCTGAATTCAACCCTCAATATGTAACCTTCTCTAAGGTTATTTCAGTCAGGTATTGAGCTTGTCTAGCTTTTAGATATAAAATCCCACACATTTTGAACAATGAAAACAAAACTTCATCTGTATTTACCTCAAGAAGAAAAAGCCTCTTTTACTGTGTGAGTGTATTTTGCTAGTGGTGGCTGATGGGATGAGGGTATTTCCCTTCGACTCCAGAGACTCAGGAGATTGTATACCTCATTTAATGTCCAACTCTTCTGCCTCTTAATGTAATAAACCTCATGCCCTTAAAGAACATTGAGTGGTAATAAATTTTCAGGAGATCATCTTATTTTGACTGGATTAAGCACTGTACAAGTACCAGCAACACCTTGCAGATAAAAAATTTCAAGCTTCTCTGTTTTAAGGCACTCAAAGTAATTTTTTATTTTCTCTTCTGCCAATGTTGCTTTTAATTTCTGTCTGCGATTACGTTCATCAAGACAAGTCTGAAAAGTAGGGTGTAAATAAATTAAGGCAAGACAATGTTTTACTGGAGGGCCAGAACATATCAGTTATTTAGATGTCTATTTATTTATATATTGTTAGGCAGCAATTTACAGACATTTCAATTCACTGACAGGACTTGGTTTCAACTTTTTGATTAGAATAGGCTGTCAAGTGTAATGAGTTTTCTGAGCTCTCCTATATCCCTGAAGATTAGTGGTACACATTTCAAAGCCACCACCACTTCATGAAACTGAATGGGTTAATGGTGAAGGAAGCCAAGGATCAACCAAGCTTGGATTGTACATTGAGATTTCAGTCATTAGGAGAGACTGACATCAAGCTAAGGGTTGGAAACTGCAGGAATAATTAGTCTTTGAGTGTGGAAGAACTTACCCACTGGAGATGAGCAGCAAACCTGATCCACAAGAACATTTTAAACCTTTTTCCTCTCTTTTTGACTATTAAGTATGATATACATTTTTTTCTTCATGTCAGCTAAGAATAAGGGGGGAAAAAAAACCCAAAGAAAAAGGAGATAATAATCCTTCAGGAGATCAAATTTCTTTGGCTAATAAAGCTTTTTCTTAAAAGACCCAGAATTTTATGGGTATGTTCAGACACATCCTCACATTATCAGATATACACATGATGAATAGAGAAAAATCCTCATTTGATAGTGGGAACAAGTATACTACTTTGTTTTCCACTCTCTGGGAAATAATTTTCAATTCAATACTTGGAAAACGTCTCCTGAATCTCAGAGGATGTTAAAAAAATATAATATATTGCAATACTGTGAGTTCAAGAGAAGCCACAGACCTCACTGTTTTCTAACATCAGTCCCTCAAAGACCTCATTGATCATATCTGCCCTTTGAAACTTTCTATAAGTTTTTTTTATGGAAACGAGAGTGCTTCCTTTAATTATTCCCACTTTTAGCACTTCATGCTATCACAATTGAAAACAACAGATTTGATAGTAGCTGGAATGATAGCACATGTATATTGGAAATAAGAAAATTGACATTTGGAAAAATTATCAGTTGTCACTATCTTTCCACCTTTTGTGGACAATATTTTGATGCATAAAGGATTATCAAGGCAGAGATGTCAAGAGAAAAATTTCTATGAAAACTCCATGGGCTTTGTTTTAGCCTCTAAATTTTCATATTATTATTTTGTGAAGCACAAGGCAAGGACTGAGCCTCAGTTCAAACACCTGCATGAGTTAACCATCCTATTGACAAAGCACTGCAAACTCAGACTCAAGCATATACTTATTGAGTACTATCCTGATGTGGAATGGATACACACTTCCAAGTTCTCCAGCAGTGAGAACCTTAATTTGAATTTAAGTGAAAGTATTTTAACTGGACTCAATACCTTCTAAAGTGAGTTAAGCAGGGACAACTGTACTGCTGGAACTGTGCTCATTTCAAGAAAGCTTTATTTCAAGGTGATTTGGGCCAACATTAGTTTTTGTGCTTTAATTTTAAATTTCCACTCTCTAAAGGCTGACAGTGACAATATTACTATACTAAAATGAATGCAGTTTGATATATGAAGTGACAACTGTTATGTGGCACTTCCCCACCATCCCCAGTCTTCCCCTCCCCCACCCCTGCACACACAGGATATGCAATCAGCTTAGGAAAGGTTTTCAAGTTTTGCTTTTCATAGAAATTGGCAAACCAGAAAATTTGGTGAAAGAATAACTTTATAGAAGTTGAGTGGATCACAACATGTGAGGAAAAATCATGGAGCAACAACTCTCTAAGGAGGCAGAAGTCACAAAAACTTTTCAGAAATCCACAGGAAAGACTGTACAGGTGATCTAAATAATAAACAGATAACAAAAGAAAGCAGACGGAAAGGTTAACAGGTAGCAGTGATAGAGGACTCTGCTTCTTTACATCTACTTTCAGTCCTAAACTGGTCTCCATTTGTTGGGATCTGTGATATTTAAATGATCCCAAGATTGTAAAAATCTCTGTCTTTCAGCCCTGCTGCCAAAGGAGAAGTCGTAACTCGTCTGTGCTGGTTTTCAAGATTGTTTATTTCTTCTTATCTAAAATATTTTCTCTCTGACCTGCAGCAGGTCTGTCTTGCACTGCAGCATGTGGGGCTTTGCCTCTCAGTGGGATGTTACAGACATTATATACTAGAAACTACATGCGTATGTTCACAATAATGTGCCTATCACCCTATCACCCATGTTCAACAGTGTGTCCCCAGCCTAAACCAATAGGAAAATGCCAACAACACAGTGAAACATGGAGGGCATGAAGAAGAAAAAGGACAAGGCACACCCAATTTCCTCCATCTTGCCCCCTTTGAACCCCGTATCTAGAATCCTAAAATTCTACTTTTGCACCCGTGCCACATTAATTACTACTTATATCAAACACTCAGAGCTTGTAATTCATCCTGTAAGATTGAAAACTCTTTTTCATGGATAGAGATCAGAGACAGGGTCTCTTGGGGCTCTGTACAGGGGGTCTCCTGACCCCCTGCCAGGGTCCCAGACCTTCCAGGGCAGCCAGAGAGGGATGCCCTGGATTCCCACATCCATTGAACTAATGAGCTGGTTTTCTGGACTAGTAGTTCTATTCAGATTTGGAAAAGTTCATGCAAATATACTGAGTTTTTGTGTTGGTAAAATTAATTAAACTTTTTAAAATCTGATAAAATTTTTTTCAATAAATTCCTATTTGTCAGGTAAAAAATCCCACTGTGTCATTTTGCTTGCTGGGAATAGAACTGTTATGTTTTCTCCCCTTAGTTCAGACATAAAACAGTGCAGCTGTATGTTGCACATCAGACAGAACATATACATGCATATAAATGCTTTCTATATTCAGTCTTTGCATTTGCTTACATGAACTGCAATGAGTGAACTTAAAATATCCCTCAGATTCAGAGAGGGATTCAATGACTTAAACAACTATGATCCCTCCAATTAAGCCATTTTTCCACTCAGGATTAATAAAGCTTTTCCTGTCATTCTTTGTCTTATTTCAGACACTATGTGACTGAGGGCCTTTGGAGGAGGTCCAGAGGAGTGGAGCAAGAACAAGGTCAGGGAAACATGATCCATGAAGAAATCCCAAAAGAGCCTGATCAGCCTCTAGAAGTGAAGACTGTCAAGAGATATGGTCACACCAGCTGAAAATTCTGGTGCCAAAGAGCAGAGAGATTTGTCCTCCCTAAACTGAAAAATTTGTAGAAAAATTTCCTGCTTGAGCTGCAGGAAAGTGCAATCAGGTTGGATGATGCAGTTTTATGGGGGGGATGGTTATGGGAAGACACTACAGCTAAAACATGGTGAGGTGTTAAAGGCAGCTTACACAGAAATAGCTTGGGAATGCATTTGAAGTGTTTACAAACCCTTTGAATTTTTTATCTAACTAGTCATTACATTTCCCTTCTCAGTAACTCATTGCATTTCTTCCTACTCTAGGACTTCCAAATAAAGGTTTATTGTCTTCCACAAAACTGCATTTATCAGTGTGCTGCTCCTTTCCTCTCCTTCTCCTTCCCTTGTGCTGTTTTTATCTCTTTGTTGCAGCTAACCATGCAGAGCTAATCAACAAACCAAAATAAGCTGAAAAACTATAATGTAAGGAGATAAATGTGATTTTTGGTGGACCAAGAGCCTGTCTCTCTATGTGTGTTTATAAGTCTCTCACAATGTCAATTTTTACTTTTACATTCTGTGCTAAAACCCAAACTTAATGATTCTAAAACTGATGTGAAAGTTTTAGCTGAAGCTATATTCATATGAGTTTTGTAGTTGAAACTGTTTTATGCTATATTTTCCTAATGAGACTACTATTTTGCTTTTATTTTTTGTCCATAAGTTTCTTGATGTGCAGTGATGAGAAGCTTGGAGCCAATTTCATGCTTGTGTTATGGTAATTCCAAAACTGTTTCATGAACAAACTCTCCTTACAGGAGGTACAGAAATAGGATCCTTTCCAGAAAGTGTCATAATGGGCAAACTTCTTTTGTCTGTAATTCCTACTCTTTGCTTTCCTTGTCATACTTTGCCTCTTAGTCTGTAGTTCAATGAATTTTATTCTTGGTGATGGACATGCTTCAATAAAAATCAAAGCAAATATTCTGAGTAAGGGTTTGCATAGTAGATAAGGCTTTTTTCTTTTTTTTTTTCAAGGAAGAGGTCTTTCAGTACAAGATGTAGAAGATAGATATCAGATGGGGTAGGCTTCCCATCACCAAGCCATTGCAGAAACAGGAGGGAAAACCACCTCTCCATTGGCCCTGGAAAGAATGAACACACATTACACACATTGATTGGTATAAGCTGTTTGTTTGTTTGGCTTACTTTTTTAAAATTTAGATGCATGACTGAAATACTGGTGATACTAACTCACATCCATTGAAATTTAAGGAACTGTAGCTGGAGCAAATACCTTTTAGGAGAAATCAAGTCAATGATTATGTTACAGTGCTCAAACACTGTTGCCTCAGGCGCAGCGTGGAGACCAAGTCAATGGACCTGTGACATGCTCTAATACTGGACCATACTGAACAACTGGGCTTTGATTAAAAAATATTTAGTTACATACATATTTTAAAATTCTTATACGAAGTAGATTTATCACACACTGCATAGTCCAATTTCCCAGGGCTTGTGCCTTGTGCTCCCACTTGTTGCATCCTATGGCTACTGCCAGCACTGGTACCCAATTCAGTGCTATCATCCACAGATTTATCAGGTGGCATTTGTCATCATGAAGACAGCTGTAGGCAGAACTGCCAGGAGGATACTGTTTATTACATCTTCTGTTGTATTGGCTCTATTTGAGAGCAAAAGTACAGAATAACACCTTCAATAAGCTGCATAATTCTCCTGTATATTACATTCCATTCAAAATAGCCAGGAATTTTTTGCTGCCCATATTTTGTGCCATTTGAGACAAACTGGTGTAAAGCTCAGGATATTTTCCTAGGTGCTAAATCCACAGTAGTCACTGAGGAGGTAGGAAAGAAGACATTCTTTCTGAATTTCTGTGATTCCTGGCCCTTTACTTCAAATCCCTTAATACACAGGGATTTGGCACGATTGGACCTGCTGGTAACCAATTAATTGACTGACTCTGTAGCTGGTGATAGGGAAAATTATTCCACTACAATTCAAATATTTCATAATATTCTGTCCCAAGTCAACATTATATATATTTTCTAAATTTCAAGATAGAAAATACATTTTCAGTCAAAAGACAAAAGCTTTGTGTATAGAAAATTGTAATATGGTCCTTTATATTTTTATGTAAACTGAACTTAGAAGACAGTTTTCTTCTGTCACAATTCCTTGCTGCCACAAGGGAAAATTTGCTTACTTGGTGGCAGGAAAAATAGTCCACTCTCAGAGGTCAGTTTAATTAATACATCATTATAAATTAATTTAGTTTAGTATGTTTGTTAGTTGTGAATTTTATTAAAAAAGTGTGTGTGTAAAGATGCAAGAAACAGTCTTGTTTCTAAAGCAATAGAGAAAATGTGATACAGTGAATTTCTTTCAATTTGATTTGCTGACTTGCACAGAAACTTTGGATCAGTCATGTAACTCTTCTGCACTCGACCTTTTCTTCTTTAGAATTATAATTAAAGCTCAGAATATCTTGTAAAGAGGTTTAGACAGATATAGTAAATAAAAACAAAATGATAGTAGTTCCAAATAACCAGTTGAGCTTGGATTACTGAACTCTCATAAGATATAAATGAGATTTTTTTTTTTTTTACTCCTAATCATAACTAACTGCAACAAGGCTGTGATGAAAATAATGGAAAGTTTAGGAAGATTTGATGTGAGAGTGTGAGAGGAGACTGAAAAGATCAAATAGATTAGAGGGAAAATGGAATTAAAACTTGATCTTGTTCTCCTTGGAGTCAATGGCAAAATTCTCATTGACTTCATGAAGTACAAATACCCAGATTCAGAGGATGACCAAACAATATAAACTTATATATATAAATAAATGGTCTGGATGCAGTCAATTCCTTAATGTAAAGAAGTGTCCTATCAGTGAAATTACAGTGGAGGCTCTTTAGAGCAAGCAGAGAAATCCCTGTCCTTATGCAAAATTTCTGACAATTTGGCACTGTACAAAGCTGAACAGATCAAAAAAGGCAGAAAAATTTTAAAAGATACCTACAACAACATAAAAAGAATTCCTAAAAGCTAAGAAAATCGGCATATTATAGGACATAGCTGAAACCTAGAACTGTGTAGAAATTAAACCTAGAATTCTGTAGAAACTATGCCCAAGGTAAATTTTCTATCTTGTGATTTTATGCAGTTTTGGCTGTCTTTCCACTGTCAAGGCCTGAGAAGACAATTTCACCTATCTTCTGTTCTCATGCATCCATCATCAGGCAGTATTCTTCTTTTCTGTTCTTCTTTTCAGACAAGTTAAGTATAATGGATTTATTCCAATTGTTGAGAGCAGGAGGTATGGCAGATATAATTGTTAAACATGTAATAAAAAGAGTTACTATTTAATTGTTTCTTATGCATCACTGTTTGGCTCCTACGTAAATTTTTCATTTCCAGACTAACTCTTGGAAGCTGCTGGTTTGTGTTGGTGTCATGGAAACTTGGATCTTCCATATGGAACTGCTTGAAGTGTGTGGGATTGCCACACAAACAGGTATTTCCATAAAACCACTGTTATAACTTCTGTCAGCCACAGGGATAATAACAACTGAATCAGATGCTTCAATCAGAGCACAGGAAACAGATGTGTCCTCCAAAACATTATATTAGTGTCATTGGATTTTTCTCTTTTCCAATTGCTCAAAAAATGTAAAGTATTTTTTCCTAAGTATTTAACATCAAGAAATAGTTTTTTCCATGTAATTTGTACATTGAAGGATTTAAAAAAAGAGTTGTGTTTGGATGACACATAAAATGGTGGTGATAATGCTTTGGAATTATATTTTTTAAAATGTTACTGTGAAAGTTTTCAAATTGTTTGTGTGGGAGGAGAAAGGAAGAATAGTTAAACTAACTGTTAAATGGAAACTACTCAAGCATCTGAATTTTACAGTATTTATCTTTACCACAAAACTGTGGAACTCATTGTCACAGAGTATAATGCCAAAGATGTAACAGAAAACAGACAGAAATCAGATAAAATTTCTTGGGGATCAACTTGGTAATTGAAGGTTGAAATACGCAAGTCCAGATGATTCTGCAGTCTACATCATGTGTGCATGTGGTGAAGGATGTCCTGCTACACTCTTTTCACAGGAGACTGGCAGCTCTCAGGAAACAAAGAGCTTGAGTCAGTATGGACCTTGTGAATCACTTACACTGTGCTGACTTTAAGTCCACTGAAACCTGAATATTGCACAGGGAAGTAGGTGCAAAGATGTCTGGGGAGAGAGCAAGTGTGGAAAGTAATGACATGCTGAGGAATTTGGAGGAGGCAGCAGTCAATATTAACTTAAAGTGTGTGGTATCTCAGGTGAAGAAATAAGCTAGAAATGATAGAAGGGGCTTTAAATAACTTGTTTACTGATTTTGAACAAGGTGTCTCCTTCCCACTTCCTCACCACCAACTTACAGAATTTGATAAACTTTACAAGATAGGGGAGCAAATACTCAAGGGAATAAACGTGAAGTCTCTCTGAATAAAGCATGTCATGCAGAATTTTACAGATGAAATACAGCTGAAGACACACAAACATTTTTTAGCTGGAGAAAAACATCAGCATGCTTTAAGGGAGCTCATCCAGTCATAGGAAGTATAAGACAGAGGAAGGGCAACATTTTTCAGAGAGCTCTGTACAGCTGCCAGGACATTAGATCTGTGTACAATCAAAAAGTAAAGGTGGAAAATACCTTCACAGAACTGTCTCATTATAATTAGTCTTATATGAAATAATACTTATAGTCAGGAGGCTTTGACTGGTATAAGCAAATTACTGCCACTCAATCAGTAGTTTAGGAAGAGTGTTATCTTAGATCCTTCTAAATATGCTGACATAAGCACCCGAGCGTCCAAAAACACACATTTTGAAACTGAAGGCAGTGCTTAACTGTGAATTGTAGCATTTGGAATGCTAAATAATTTGTTTTATGGAACTCTGTTTATGAACAAAAAGAAAAAAGACCAAAACCTACCAAGAAATAATAGGAGATGGCAGGCATGAGGAGACTGATTTTTGCAGTGTTTGTGAAACCAGTTTCACCAAAGCCATGTGAATATGTTGAAGACTGCAATTCTGGGTTTGAAGGAAGAATCTGAAAAATAGTGTGAAATCCAGGTATAAATGGTCTTCAGTGCAATTCTCGGGCTAAAAAAATGATGGAAAAAAAATGTTTTTACAATGGTACCAGAGCTATTTTCTCGTTTAAAATTTAAACTGTGGCCTATCATGAATGTATCAGCTGGCCCACACAAACCTTCTCAACTTCTGTATACTCCAGTTGCTAACCATTAGACCTGACAAAGTCTCACATGCTTCATTACAGAAAATGTATGCGCCGAAACCTGACCCACCCAAAAACTGAGAATGTTTTCACATTCATAAATGAGAAGGATCTCTTCAAAACTGGGGGAAGAAAAAAACTTAAAAAGGTAATCCATGTTATTTCTGAATGACCAGGTAGTGAAACAAGAAGTCATTACTCATGAGAACACTTGTCATTCTGATGTGTCATTTCTCTCAATTAAAAAGAAGTTTGACTGGAATACAGATTCATACTCTGATGCACCTTGCAGCTGTACTGGTTTTAAAAGGCTGCAAGTCACCTGAGTTAGCCTAGGATCAAAGCTGGCCCCCTGACTTTTAATTTTCCTTTATCTATGAAAACAAGTTGTTTCCAACTTAGACTTAAACATTGTAAGATTTGATAAACAAGTTTCAACCAGAGGTCTCTTGCTAATTGGGACACTGAAACTTGTTGTTTCAGATAAAACAGATCTCTTCTGAAGTTATTTGGGGACTACGACTCATTCCAGGAAATATTAATTAATTCAGTGCCTAACTACTTGGAGGGTAGAGTCCACTGGCCATATGTTGGAAGTACAAAAACTCGTCTCATTAAACACTCTGTCATTTAGTATAATAGAGGCTGACTCAAACTCCAATGATTTTTTTTTTTTTAAACAGTACAGTTATTTACAAATTCTTCATACCATTCGAATGCTGCTATTGCTCAGAAACACTTCAGTTTAGAAGCACTGTATTCCATAAGAGCTCCTATATACAAGCTGGATCCGTGGTGGGATCCTACTGGATCTCCATTTTTACCCAACAGTAAATGGAAGAGTGAGAATTCCCTATCTTCACTGGGGAAGAAACAACTCAAATTAGACTGTATGTTATCCTGAACAAATACATGGTTGTAAATTCGTGATTGTTGCATTTGAAGTTCACTGAGAAATCTGTAATCTGATAATTTGTTCATACACTCAGATCTTCAGCTGTTGGTATTCTGAAGATCAAAATAATTTAAAGCTGTAAGCATCTCAGTCAAGTTAAAAGTGCATTTTGTAAGATCCTTGCTTTATATTGCTTATTTACCTAGTTACTTTCACTAAGTATTAAGTAAATGATCAGATTTAAATTAATAGAGAAGGAGATAAATGCTTTCAGTGAGACATTAATTTAAACAAAAGACTCACAACTAGAAATCAGAAAAAAACATTACTTTCTTTTATTCCTTTTTAGGAAGTTTTAATTCCTTTTGGCCATTCAAATTTAAGCCAAAACAGAACTGCTTAAAACAATACAAAGCAGAGCAAATACAAAATTTTTTAAAGCTATACTCTTTCAAGGATAATATCTGTTAGTTCTCTCTATGAAGAATCCTCCACTTCAGAGATCTTTCCTATTTTTTTACAGAAGAGTTGAACTTATTTCTAAGTGACCTGTAACTTTGTTAAGGATATGAAGGTAATTGGATAATACATTTACCATTTAATAAATTGAGAAATGTATTTTAGTAGTGCAAGTATAGCTTACTCAGCACTTCCCTCCCCAGCTTAATAGCCTTTTCACTTTCAATAAAAACAGAGAAGCCCTGTTTTCATATTATACTACAACACACTTCTTGCAACTGATTTGAAAACATGAGCAAGACAGATATTGCCAGAAGTGATGAGCATAACCAGCCCTGGTCTCACTGTCGTGAAGGAAGCAGGAAGGCAGGAATGGCAACCAATCAGTGAATATGATTTACAGAGCAAGACCTGTCTCAAATTGCTGGCCAGATGAAACACATATAGAAGCCTGCCCACTGAAGAGACAGGCATGGGCATTATTTAATGCCAGAGGTTTTTTTGGGAAAACATCTCCTGTGGGACGAAATGTGAGAGGAAATTGCATGTTACACAGAAAAAGTGAGAGAGAATTAAGTTGTGAAGGTGAGGATATGTCTGGCAAGGAGAAGAAGGTTTGTGTGCAATATATGGAAAGGAAAAGAGCTGTTAGAGTAGCATGTATCAACAAGCCAGCACAAATAAGGAGGAAGCAAAGCCTGTGTAGACGGTAAACAGGTCATGATTGAAAAGTGGAGCCTTGCCAAGAATAATTTACAGATAATTAAAGAAAAAACAGTTAGCATAAATATGGGAAGAACTATAAAAGGCTCAAAGCAGACTTAAAAATCTCCATTAACCTCATGATTTAGTGCATTACAGTTGACAGTAACCAAGAAGAAGAAAGACAGACATTACATAATTAAGTTCCAGACAATCTACTGTTTAGCAAGTGTTATCAGTCAAATTTTTATGTTAACTTGGGCAGTAGAAGTTGAACCAGTACTATGTTACAAATTCAGTGTTTGAAACTGCTACTTGTCAAGAAAAGTTGCTGAATACTACTAGTTCCACCTGCAGTATTCATGGAAAGGACTTTAAAACTCTCACATTTTTATGTAAAGATTCCACAAGAGACAAAAGTATTACAGAAAGACAAATCTTGCATTAAAATATGTCTTCCAGGTCAATATTAAAACACTGTAAGGAAGCTTCTAATATTGTACCAGATCTGCAGATGAACCTAGTAATGAATCCCTGGAATGCCATCTCAAATACTTTAAATTGCATAAATTGGTAGTAGGAAAAAAGATGTTTTTATCAAAACAATTTCAAACATGGCAGGAATGCCAGGAAGTAACCAAGAGAGCTTTGTATATTTCTATGCCATGTAATAGCTGCTTTACAGTAAAAAAAAACTAAGTAGCAAGTGGCATAAAACATGGTACTCTGACTTCTCTCCACCTCTCTATGACTGTTCAGTGGCAAAATCCTTTTGCATCTAGAAAGTCTCCCAGAAGAAATAAATGTTATTATGCATGATTCCCTTAGGATGTTAACATAATTAAACTGAATTGCTCTCCTTTCCAGGATGAGACTTTTGTTTTTCACTAAAATACTGGGAGAATGAGCATCCTTACAGTATCTTAACAGGAAATAATGACAGAGACAATTTCTCTTAATATTTCAACGTACCACAGAGCAACAAAAATATGCAAGGTTTGAGCAGTTGAATATATACATACATTTTTTAAACACAACTTTTGACATGGAAAATACACTATTAGTAAATGGATCCTTCTTCCTACACATTCAGATTTCGTTGCTGCTTAAAGGAAGGTTTAATTCATTTATATCTGGAGGATGAGGATAAAACCACTTTCTGACACACACGTCATTTTTTTGTGACATCTTAAAGAAATGTAGAGATGAAAATGTGAGAATGTGGGCATGTCACTGTCTTACCTAACATGTCCCAACCCTAAACGTAATCGATAATTTCTTATTAAAATGATATATTAAAACAGCTTATTTTATTGTGTGTGTTGCAGAGGGAAGGTTTGCTTATATTAATGCTTATGGTTAATATAACCATAAGCATGCTTGAGTTGCTTCACAGCCCTTTTGCCTATTCACTAGGGTGATAGCTAGAGGCAATCAAATGGTGGCCAGTTGTACAATGCTCCTTTAAACAAGGTTTCACAGAAATGACATCTGTTGTGCATGCAACCCATCTTCTAAGAACTAAGAGAGGTGTTACTAACATTTCACTTCCTCATGCAAATCTCTAGGTTCCTTAAATTCCATATGTATTCCATCATAAATAGTACAGTTTTCTTTGTGAAGACACATAGCTTGATTTGGGTATTAAGAACATCTTGAAATTCATGCATCTGGACTGGATGAGGGATTTTTTCATCTCTAGGGCCTAAATAAATATTGTTCTAGGGGAGAATCATCTGAATCAGCAATTGAGAAAATGGAGTCTGCTGAAGGCAAATGTATTTCTTATTTCTTGGCTACAATATTTGTAGGTAAGGTGTCAAATTTTCACCTTAATGACATGGTATTTGTAAGAAAGTTAAAGCAAAACATTTGTGCTACGTTCCGCTCATTTTACTCACTCCATTAGTCCTACCACCTTTAAAGATTAGTCCTGTGTACACAGCAAGTGGGATTTTGATCTTTGTTGTATTTCAGCCTGCTGCAGTTTGGTTTTAATGACAGACCAGAGAGATATGCATTCTGTAAGTTTAAATGGCATTGACTTTCCCTAGGTCTAACTGCTGTTAATCTTCAAGTTGGTGCTGAAGTCTTGTACAGCAGTTTTGTATCTACAGCTGAGGCTGGTGTTCTGTTCCCAAAATCCACTGAGAGTGGAGAAGTCCCATTTTCCAACCTGCTTTGAATTTACCTTGTTACCTACCTGAAGACAAAACATGACTGTCTCATTTTCTGCAGCATCAGTGGTAAGATGATATTATGGCAATATTAAGGAGTTTGCAGGCAAAACTAGACAGCACTGCTGCAAGAGAAATCAGAAAAGCATTTAAATAAGCAGGAGGGAAATGGTTGAATCTATACACAGTCTGGTATTGACAGAGAAATGTGTGTTTATAAATGTAATGAGACCAGTGGCCACTCCATTATTCCCACTGCTAAAAAGCACCTGATACCAACACAACCTTGTGTAGTAGAAAGGTCAGTGTTGTGGAGACTGAATGCACTTCTGAGGATCGGATTCTTGCCTCAGAAAAGCTACAGCCTTCTCATTAAATAATAATTTACAAAAGATTTTAACCCCTGTGGGTTTCTACAGCACTTCTACATAAGTTGTCAAAGATTTATTTTATAATGCGCTTTCCAATATTAATCTACTTAGTCAATATCTTCTGCATATGTATCTGACGGTTTCTAATTTCAGCTTTAAATATGTATAAAATTGATTCTGACTTTCCTATTACAGTGCTCCTCTCTTCAATTTTCAGCAGAGTGACTGCAGTGGGTGACTATTGCTGGGGCACACTGAGATAAGAACAACTACTCCTGAGCTTTTCAGTAGCAAGTGCCTCTAAGCCAGAGCTGTACTGTGCAGCAGCTTGGACAGGCCAAGGCAGCTGACTCAGACAACAAAACTTGAAAGATCATTATAATAAATGAATTCAGACCTTGAGTGGGCTGACAGTGCTGGATTTAAAAATCTCTTCTAAAACACACAGGACTGATGTTGTACTTTAATTAGCCACATGGTTGATTTACAGCTTCCAAAAGTAGACACTGTAGCATGCAGAGATGCTGAACAGCACATTTGCAAGAGCCACTCCTCAGGCTGTGAAACCACTTCAGGTTTCCAGGTTGGCTCGTTGTCTGGCCTACAGTATTTGGTAGCTTCTGGTAATGAATTTTTTTTCTTTTTTTTTAATAAAGAGTTTCATTCAAAGCTTTAAAGAACCTTGGCCACACTTAAGTAAGCACAGCTCACAGTGTAAAATGAAAGTTAGTGCAATAAATGCTCAGGGTGTGCCAACAACCTGCAGTTTTGGAGGTTTCAAAGCTCCAAGGTGATAAATCAGTTAGTTCACTAATAAATAATTCTGCACACCTAATCTGAACGCTGTATACTGAAATGTTAATGTGCTTTTGAGTCTGATGAGCTCACAAGAGTGATGCCAGCATTGTGCCAGCAGTACCTACACTATGATTTTCACATACACGTCAAGGGCAAAGAAAAGAAAAAAAAAAAAAAAGAAGACACAGCAAAAAAAATGAAGATGGCAAAAAAAAGGAAGACGGCAAAAAAAAGGAAGACAAAAACAACTTTTTTTTTTTTAACAAGAATAGACTGTACTAAAAGTCTATAGGCACATGAATTATCTTTCTCCTCTTTTTCATTGTGAACTTTATTAATACTCATCTCCTTTGCTCCTTCAGCTGGCTGAGCACGTGCACTCTAAGCAGAATGCAGACCCTATTAGGTCTCCTCCTTCTCCTACTAGACACCCTGTCTCCAAAGCCTTGGAGCCTTTGAAAAATACAAGTTTGATACAAGCTTGGGTTTTCGATACTTGTCAAAATACACATAATGATTAAAAGTGCACCATAATTGGAACAAAAATACAAACTCACTTTGAATTAGTGATCATCACTGTTTTCTAGATCAAGTGTTTCGTGGTTAGGACAAAAGAAAGATGACAGAAAAATCGTGAAGAGGATCTGCAAAGTGGATATTGCTTAACAAATCATATTGAATGCTGATTGTCCTCTCACTTAAACACTGCTAGAACCATTGACAGGAACACATATAACACATACCAACAGGTTCTCCTATCACCAGGGGAACAATGAACTTAGAATACAGTATATGTAGTGGCCCATCCATTTCTGTACCTTGAGTTTGCTTCTTGCAAACACTGCTGTACCAGAAGCGTCCCTTTGGAACTTTGCAGAATGAACAGTGGACAGTGGAACAGGAACTTTTTCCAGAAAACCTTCTTTCTTAAGATGTACCCACAGTCCCTGACAGGATGATATGCTCCCCCCTAAACAGCATTTGCATTGCATAAGCTCTTTCAACAGTTTTTAAACAGGGAGGGAAACACAGTCTGCTTGTCAAACACCAACTGGAGACATATAAAATACAGTAGTCACTGTATTTTATAAAGGAATTAGTTTCACAGTCTCTATGGGGTCAGAAAGAAACATCAAAAGAGAACACTCCTTCTGGGATCATGTCTTCTACATTGAGGATTATCACACAGGCAAATAGTGGGTGATGCATATATGCTGTTTTTTGACTCTGGGTTAAACTTGGAACATAAATTATGTCAATCTGCTGATATAAATCTTCCAGAAATCATGGCTGTCTTGAGTTACATGGAACACTATTTTCCCTAACTGCAGGTACATTTGAATTCAAGTAGGTTGTCAAATAAATATTTAAAGGTGGAATGTACAAATGAATGTACACTAAGTGCTAATGTGATGCATCATATTTAATCAAATATTTTTCATATTGTAAGAGCCAGAAAATTGTCATGCAAATATATAAGGGTGTTTTCAGTAAAAATAACATGTTACCATTAGTGTCTTGAGCTGTGAATAAAGATCTCTCATTTGAAGAAATTATGGTTTAAAAATATAAAATATTTTCAGTTAAAGACTGTTTCCAGGCCAGGATTAGATCTCTATTTTTCAGGATATTATAATGCCAGAAGAGGCATAAGAATTAGGAATCAATTAATTATTAATAAATTGTAATAATATTTGATGACTCTAGAATACAGAAGGTATGTAACAAGAATTGTCTAGGAATAAAGATGAAGAAGAAATTGGTTTTGGGGCTGTTTCTTTTGTGCTTTTTGATCATAGGCTAAGTTACAGCCATCTGTCTGTTTCTGCATCTATCTAAATATGTGCCTGAATATATTTTTGGAGGTTATGTCTATTTTCTGGGCCAGCAGAAAGCTATCTTCACTCTAGATTCATTAACTTGTTAAAACTTCAGATAAAGAGGTCAAGGTCATAAATATACCAGCTTCTAGAACAGGAACTGTATCATAGTTACTTTCCTATGTTGAGAAATGTAGGCACGAGTTTTTCTCTATGATTCATTTATTTTTAAGTACATTCAGTTCCATCTCTCATGCTTGAGAATATTTTTAAGGTATCCCTTTGTTTTAGATCTTCCTTTGCACAAATTTTTGTCAAGTGCCAAGAAAGCAAGAGTGCCAAGAAAGCAAGAAGAGGTTTAAAATGCCGCTTAAAATTTGAGTGCCTTGTACTGTATTTCAGATGGCTCAGGGGAAAATTCTCTCAATGGGTTACTGGGATTAGAATCAGTCCAATCACAAATAAAACTTGATTTTTTAAAAAGGAAGAATAACTCTTAATGAATTACATTAAACAAGGATTTTTGAAATTTCAAGTTCCACCTATCTTGCAGAATTAAATTTTGCTTGGTAGCCAAATTGTTCTCTTTGGTATAAAATAAGGATCAATTCTCTATTCATAACCTGCCCTGTTCAAAACCAGTCATTTAGTATTAAAGCCTTTTATCACCATAGATGAAGTACTGAAGTTAACATGTTGCAAGCTTTGTCTTTAATTTAGTTGTGTATATCAAACACATTTGAAATTAGAAAAATAATTATGGAGATTAAAATTTCAGTTTTTTTGAAGCCCACCAGTTGGAAACCCTCATGGCTTAGGTATCCAAACCTAAGGAAATTAGGTTTTCCATTAAAGAAAATGCTAACACTAGCAAGCAAAAGCCGTAACTGACATTGCATTCAAAGTTCTTAATGACTGAGGCATAGCAGAAGTGAGAATTTAATTAGTAAGGCATTCTTCCTCTACAGTGCCAAGCAGACCACTGAGAATCAATAAAATTGTTTCTGACTTCAAAGGAGCATACTATAAAGGACTGGGCACTAGAGGGTCATAGGACATACAAGACACACAATTAGGTGAATTTACAGTGCGCTTACAATGCATTGTGCAGTGCTATGTGAAACTTGTGCAATACAGTTGCTTGCAAAATCCACAGCTTAGTGGCAGCTAAGCCCACCAAAATGACACTATTTGCCTGTGCTAAACATGCCGAAGAAAGTGTGTTTCAGTGCCAAACCTCACAAAAGAAGAAGCTCCAAGAAAACACATTCTGTGGTGTATGTGATTATTTTGCTATACAATTTCAAATGATTTGCCAGTCAGATTTAGGCATAAGCAGACCAATGGTTTTTAAAACTTCAGTTCAGGGCTGGTAGAAGTGCATGTTAAAATGAGGTAGATAATAAGCTGCTTATCTGCAAAGCTTTTTGTTCACTCACGTCTACATAACAGCTTCCTTTCTTGAACGAAATCATAGCATCTGAAAGTTAGATACTATTTTTATTTTGCAAAATGAAGCATAATTATTTAGAACATTTGCTACAAGAGCACTTTCCAACCTAAGAAAAATATATTGCATATATATGTACTGACATAATATCTGCAGATATTATCTCATTTGGAGTAGCACTGTCTCTGTATATATTCAAAATAACATGTAGTTCCTTGGAAATAATTACTGCTTTTATTTGCTAAATTGGGAAGAATGCCAAATCATGCGTGTAACAACCCAGAACATTTAAATGCTAAGGGTGTCACCAAAAATTCCTTTCCTGTGGGTCAGTGCATGGGAGAAATATCAATCAGATATTCTCAAGAGGTCAAAATTATGCAAAACTTTACTGGCAAAGTACAGAAAATCAAGGAACTTGGTGAAGGATCTAATACAACATCCAATTCAACATCAAATAATTTTCAAAGCATTAACATAGTTCATTAAACCTAGAAACCTTTAAGGCTGTCTGGTGCCACTTTATTAAAAATGTTCCACGAAAAGCGAACTGGAAGGAGAAAAAAGAGAGAAAGATAGAAAATATATAGAAAAACACACACATACCTACCAGTTCCTGGGTTCCAGGGAGAATGAGGCACAAACTACGTGAGGGTCAAGGATAGGGTCAAGGCCACATGTCTCCCTCATGGTCACATTTAAGTCCCAGGGCCTCTGTGGGCCCTCCTCCCAGGTGCTTCGCTTGGCCAATCAGAAGCTGTGTTAGGCTAGACTGCCAATGATTGACCGGCGCTGCGGGGCTGGAGGCCTGGGGGAAAGGCAGTGCTCCTCGCTGCCTGCCTGCATCCCTGCCTGCCTGCATCCCTGCCTCCCTCTCTCCCTGCCTCCCTGCCTCCCTCCCTCCCTCCCTCCCTCCCTGCCTGCCTCCCTCCCTGCCTGCCTCCCTCCCTGCCTGCCTCCCTGCCTTCTTTCCTGCCTTCATGTGGCAGTTGTTTCGTAAGTACAGCCTTGGCCTGGATTCACTGCTTATATTTACAGTCTGTGTATCACAGTGTATGCTGTTACTTCAACATTTTATTCAGCAAAATAGAAATAGAGGTACAAATTAAAGCACCAAATGTGAAGTATAGCTGGAAGGTTTCAACAGAAATAACAGCAGGGCTACTTAATCTTTACAGCATTTGAGTTGGTGACATTGCAATTGACAAGGTTTCTGCTTTGAGCATTTAATTTTGTAATTTAAAGTACAATTCAATACAACATAAAAGGAGGGAATGTCCACACATGAATCTAAAAATTTAAAGTGGTATGAACTGTATTACATCATATTTTTCGTTTGAATATATTAGATGCATACCTGCTCCATGCATGTAAAAATAGTGGTACTCAGGCAATAATATATTTTGAAGATGTCTGAAAATTAACTAATATTTCATAACACATTTTTTTTAGTTGACAGAATGTGATAAATTTTTAAATTCATGTCAATTTCATTACTTATACTGAAATTCAGAAACTGATCTAGGCATATGAGTACAATTCCAAAATAATTCAGAAATAACTGAAAAATCTATTTGGTTGAGGAATCTTTGTCCCGTATATTATGATATTCAGCTTCACACATTAGATTATACCCCACAGAAGGAGATATTAAATTAGTTAAGCCAAATATGTGAATTAAGAGGTCAAAATTTTTGAGTGAACCATGACCTTTTTATTGTTATCCGTTTCTCTTCAGAATACAATTTGTCACATTAACTTTTGATTAGTTGCACATGTTGTGGAAAAATATTATTCTCAAGCAACATCATAATCCCCACCTCCTTGTTAAAGACAATATTATTACTACATGTGGTTTCATTTATGAACTCTGATGATGTAGAACCTGCTATAAAACCAAAATGCCTGGACAGTCTTGAAAGGTTTGTGTGCCTTCTATTATGAATAGAGAGAGAGATGATTTACTGTAAATAACAAGGCAATAACTTCATGGCAATAATGAAAGAAGAGAATGAGGTATTATTCCTAGCCTTCTACACCTCATGGTGTCTCCAGTGAGATCTAATCTCCCTGTCTGACCAGATCTATTGTAATATCACTTTAAAAAATCAGAATAATTGGAGTTAATCTTTGATGAAGCTAGTATATAATAAAATCCAAATTACAGAGGGGCTATTTAGTGAAGATTCAACTGACCTACCAGCAGTATGAACTTCATAGGTGGAGATGTCCTGGCTGTCTTACTCTGTTGCTCCTATGTAACAGAGTATCTGGACAGTGCCTGCGCCGGAGCTATAGGGGATAAATTAATGTGCCAGAGGTGAATTAACTATCAACTGGCTACAGCTACTTTGTGTCCGCTGCTCTGTCTGTGGGAGTTTGTTATCCAAAAATCCACCACCTCTCTGATATGGGAAGTAGGTATGGTCATGTTCAGTTTGATCCTAAAAGGGATACTTAGAAATACATGGCAACTTGTAAAACAATATTGCTTTAAAGTATTGAATGAAAATGCTTGGGACTGTTTACCTTAGACAGGGGATGTATGAGAAGAGACACTATGCAAACATACAATGCAATACATGCTCTGGAGCACACAGATCCATGTATTTCTGCTCTGTCGTCAGTGTTAGAGGACACTTAATAACACCAAAAGGTGGAAATGAAAGAATTAAAAAAATTCTTTCACACGAGATATATAAAAACTTTGTAACTATATTACAGGGGCTATTGGAGGACAGGAAAGTAATAGGATTAAAAAAGGATTAGACATTTTTATCCATATCTGGAAGAGTAAGGGCTATAATTTAAGATACAAAGCATTTTGGAAGGGCTATTAAGCCTTGCATTCAAGCCTTATACTGTCCTCTATTAATAAACATATTTCTGCACAGACTTTTGCAGGCAGAGATGCCTGGGTCTGATGGTACCCTGATGACACTAGAAATGAAACAGCTTCTTCCACTTCAAGCCAGTTAGAACATCATGGAACTGAGCAAGGGAAATTGAACAGAGCTGCTAGCTTACAAAAAAAGTGCAAAATATAGAGATCTGACACTTTGGACCACCTGAGAGTGGTACCAAGACCCTGGGTCTGAATTGCTTTTGTAATGGTGATGTTCCTGAATGCTAGTGTTCCTCTTTCCAGTTACATCTTTTCACAGACATCATTTCCATGACATTTGGCTTTAGCATCTCTACAATGTAGTGTAAAACAGGGCTATCCCAAAATTTAAGAAAACACTCAAAAGGCAAATTCTGCTGCATTATATTTACTTTTCTTTCTGATAGCTAGAAAATTTGTTCATGCCCCTTTTTCATGCTGCTGCAAAGGAAAACAGCTGCTACAGAAAACACTACATTTTCAAAACTTGGCTTAAATTTCTCAAAAATAAAATGTTTAGTTGCTTCTGTAATTTATTCTCACTGGGGTTTTCCCAGAGTATTTTATAGACAACAAGAATTTTTTCTCTCTCCAGATTGTTATAGCAACTTGCCTGACAGAAAGGAGGAAATACAGTCACACAGACATGAAAATTAGTAATGTATAACTTGTTTTCTAGGTTTGATACCCTTTCCATCTCACTATTCTTACTGTATAGAGGATGGACACTCTTTTTCTCTTTAGGTGGTAAAGATTCTTTGCACAATCTGCATCTCATCACTGGAACTCAACACAGGAAATGACTGACCTGGGACCAGGCTGAACCATGCTTTTTCCTGCAATCCTGTTATAGGTGTGAATGTAGAAGGAACAAACATACTGTGATGTTCAGTTGTTGGCTTAGGAGTCTAAGCAAGACAACTGATTTTCAAAGGATACAAGTGTTTCACCATGCTCTTTGACATATCCATATATTTTCTCTAAAGCACCTATAAAATACCTCTTAATTATATTTTCAAAAGCAATTGGAAAAATTGGGATCTTATCTTCCCTAATCATCTCTATCAATATTAAAAAGTCATGAAATTGTAAAGGTTGGAAAAGACCTTTCAGATCTTCCAGTCTAGCCATAAGCTTTAGGCTTCTACACTGTCTTGGTTCCTTTGCAAGAGGACCTGACCTGTGTGCTTCATACTGTCATTAGAATGTTATCAACTCCCCATTTAAGTTAACTTTGACATACTCAAGCAAACAAAAGTAATTTTACTTTTCGGATATTACCCTGGCCTTAGATCTACTGCACTATGTTAACAGCACATGGCATTGTACTGTTAACTGATCACATTGTTTCTTCATAATTTCTGTATTGCAGAATTAGATAATTTCATTTGATTCTTATAGATATAATACATGCATGATGATAAAAGTGATATTTAAGAATTATATCACAACTAGGCATTGGGGTAGATAAGGCTTTTAATATGGATGCCTTATATACAAAGGAAGTAATAAAACATAAGGGCTTCTTCAGTGAATACTGTTTTTGTAGATGATAAACCAGAGTCACAATAATAAATAAGTGTGATATATGCAATTTTTCAGTCTATAATGCATTCAGATCAAGCTTCCAGCTTTAACCTGTCAGGGTTAGGATAGTCCAATGGTTAAAATACTAAAGTATTCCTTGGATTCTGTTCCTGCAATTGTTTCAATTTCTGTGATTAAACTGGGGCAAATATTTTAACTCTTCAGTGTTTAATTTCTCCATCTAGAAGATAAGAGTAGTAAAACCTTTTTACTTCACAATGCTGAAGTAAATATAATATATATTATATAAATGTCTGTGTATGATTTGAACAACATAGTAACTGGGAACAAACAAGATACAGGAGACATATTTACTCAAATCTGCAGTAGCCTTGGCAAAAGCCATGATAGGGAAACAGTCAGCAAGGTCTGAATAACTCAACACAGAAATAACCCAGAAAAAAAAGAGACCATGATAGCAGAAGAAAACAAGGGATTTTCTCCCTGCAAACTAGATAGTATTTAAATGCAATTCAAGAGAACATCAGAGCTGCATTAGTACAAATTTGGGTAGTGTTGACCTACTGGTGGATCATCTGTGCCACGTGGAGGATCTCAATCATCAGAGCTACCAAAGAGGAAACCTTTCATAACTGTTTTTATATGGGCACATTTGGCACATATGTTCAGGCAGTACCTCCGGTGTGGATGTGATGAAATACCTTGCTTGTATTCAGACTGCTGTTCACAGCATATTCAGAGCGTGTTCACAGTAAATGTCCTCAGTTTTCTTTCAGTTACCAGACCAGACTTACTTATATTCACGGGTACTGATTAGGACAGATTAGAATGTCTTGATGCTTTATTGATTATAACACAAATATAAGAAATAGTGGTCTAATTTCAAGTTTTACTGTGGCCTCTGCAGCTTGGTGAAAACAAAGAGGTGTTTAGAAGACCATGGAAGAGATTTGTACCACATATGTAAATATCCCACCTGGACATAAATAACAGTTTCCACTGTGCATTTGGCCACAGAATAAAGCTTTATGGCAAAGCCCACAGTTTCCATCTACCTACTTCTTTCATATAAGTGTATAACTACCGGAGGTGCCTGTGCAGGTAAGGTGCTTGCAGAGCAGTAAATACTGTCAAAAAACTGTTAAGACTAAGGGAAGCCTTCGTGACAACTACCTTGTGGGGGGTCTGAGCTTCTTTTTTCTCCAAGTGTACTGCCAGAATTCATAGGAAATTCTTGAAAATAGCAATAGGCAATCTTTTGATATATAGGGAGGGAGTTCCAGTTTACAAGTGAAAAAGGACAGAAAAAACCAGAAAACCTTCAGTTTGGTTACAAAGCCCCTGTTCCCCTCTTCTGAGTACTTATTGCTTCCTCAGAGATTAGTGCTTTTCTTCCTACTGATGCTGAAAGCAGGTAAGACTTCTTGGTGCAGACTCTGAAACTCACTCTGCTGGTGAACTAACCCATGGATTTTACTTTACACAAGATTATAACAAATTGCCTGATTTTTACACACCTCTGGCCAAGTACCACCTCAGTGACCCCAATACAAGTCCCAAATATTACCCTTTATGTTGATGAATACGGCATAGAATTTGCAAAGCCATTTCAGGGTGGCAACATAGCAGTAAACTGAGTTAGCTACTCTAACACCATATTTGAAAATGAACTTGTTTTCTATTGATACCTGTGTTTCTGTTGCCTTCTATAGCATGTCATAAGTAACAGAAATGTTTCTATACTGTCTTTAATAAACATTCAATAAGCAGGTCTTGCACATTATAGCTTCAGTTATGTAAACTTAAATCTGTCATCAGCCAAAACTATTATATCAAATTATTGCATAATATTAAAATCTTTTCCTGATAATTTAAATTTACTTATTTCTTCTCATATTAAATGCAAGCAAGAGTTGTTGCAGTTTTGTGGTTGTAAGACTGTGTGCAGGTCAGTATTGGGAAAGGTTACAAGAACCTGGTGTTTTAATGAGACTGGCAGATATGTATTCCTCTGATTGTGTGTGATAGAAATAATGCACATCCAAGGTACATCTATGTCAGATGCAAATGGATCATATTAAAACAAAGACACTGCTTTTCAAATGTGAAAGGATTTACTTCCCAATTTTGCACTGATCAAAACTTCTATGAGAGTAAGACAGGGGATCTGAACAAAAGAAACCCACATAAATGTAAATCTAGCAGAGAGAATATGTAAAAAAAAAGACCCTTAGTTGAGTACAGTTTTCCAAAATAGGTTAAAGGATCAGGTCACCTAGTTCCTCAGGACAGCTTCTAAAATCCACTGTCAGTAAATGTCTTGATGGAAGCTTCTTAAAAAAGGGGAACCCTAACTAATCAATCCCTCTGGAAAAGTACATAAAAGTCACAGAAACAGTTTAAAAAATAGTAATAGAAGAATAGGTTATTTACAAGTCAGTCTTTGACCAAAGGCCAAATCTCCATCTGCTGATGTGGAGTGGCAGTTCTTTAAACCTTAGGCTAACATGTAAACTCTGAAGCTTTAAATAATTTTCCTTTGAAATGGGGAGTTTAAAACCCTTAGTAAAGCATGCACATGCAGCCTTCACACTGAAATCTAAATCAGTATTGCTTGGTCTGCAAAGAATTTTGTATTGCACACTGGGGTGTAACATACACTAAAGGCTCTATGTGATTCACCTTACCTCCCTACATAACCTTGCATTTTTTAAATCTTTTCATTTAGCAAGAACAGAAAGATGACTTGTAAAGATAACAGGGAAAAAAGACAGAATCTATAAAATGGCATTTTTTTGCTTTAGGAGTAAACACAGGATGGCTAAATCTGATTGTTTATCTCCAATTTTATAGCAGCTTTGCCATCGGCCTGTTTACAGATCTTCTCTCCTGTCATTGGCATGAATCAAAAAGTCTCCATTAGAACGAGCATATGTCCCAGTAACAAGTTCTAGGGGTTCCCAGTGCACGTAATGTCTCAGCCCCTGTAAATGAGACTAAATGGCAAAAATGACTGATGCAAACCGTGAAAAGTAAAATATTAAATATAAACATGGAGAATAGGATGGGCAGTTTACTATACAGACATCTATTATCCTTTTCCAGCTTAGGGTTCATGTTCTTTCAGAAAACCCTGTTGATGTACAATTCTGTTTGAATATACATGTATAGTTTTATATATGGTCTTCTTTGCATATGAATATGGTCTCTTCTTTGCATTCCAGAGCAAATTTATTTGGCAACTAATGGACTGCTAATACAAAGGTCCCTTCCAGTCCAGTAATTATCAAGTAAAAAAATAATAGGACTTTATTTTTCAATTGATGGGAAATATCCAGATAGATCACCTTTTATCACTAGAAGAATATGTTATCACCTTAGAGGTGATAGGTTGTTCCTCATCTTCACTTCAAGTATAAACTGCAGGTTTACTCAGCCTATAGCTCTTCTTAGATCAGATCACAAAGCTGACAAGAGAAGGGACAGTTATTGTCCAGTTGCAACTGCACCCAGTGCTGCTGAGCTGTGCTGTGTTAGAACAACTTCATGCTGATTGTGCAACAGCGGCAAATAAATAAGTGAAGCCAGACCTAATATCACCATCCTGCATTTAACCCTGTTTCCAATTACAGAACTCACCACATGAGCTCAGCTCATGTACAGTGCAATATTATAGAAGCTTTGCGTGTGTGATGCATGTGGGTGGGTGAATACCAGAAATTCAGTCCAGGTTATTTTGATTTCAGTCCAGGTTATTTTGCCTATGGCATCCTTTGCTAATGGTGCAGAAGCTGTCCTACTGTTGGCAGCACCAGAGTTGGGAATACTCCCTGTGCCCAGTATTGCTGCATAAAAAATTAAGGATTGAATAAAAAAAAAAAAAGTCAGGAAAGGGGCTTTATACCTCTTGGCATTCCCTCCAATGGGTGACAAATTAGTTTAAAAAGAAGAGCCATGAGAAAAAAGATCAAAACCAGCGACAGGCTGCAACTGACTGGAATTCAGCAAGGCTCAGGGGTAAGAATGAGATAGCTGTAAACTACCTTTGCTGCTCTCTTAATTTAGTGCTGATCTTGTTCCAGTTTAAATTGGAGAATCCTGGCGGCTGCTCTGAGTTATAGGGTTTGCCAGCATTCTCAGGAGGTTTTCTTCTTTCTGCTGTTTGTGAAGTGAAAGCCACGCAAGGAAAGTACCTTGTGTCAATCACAGGCTGGGATTTCTTTGATGCTGGCATTTACTGAAAATTCTATACTGTTTCAATATTTCACAGCTAACTTGTGACAGTGGCCATAGCAATTAAATTAAAGCACATAAAGTGTTTTCTTTAGATGTACTTTATCAATCCCAGTCCATCTATACATCTCTTAACAATTTTGCCATTGAAATGCCAAAGACATGATTAAATAAAGGTGTCTGGCAAAACTCTTTATGCTGATGAATTTGATCCTGAGGACTCTATTTCTATTCAGAACAAATGCTAAGCAATTAATTCTTAGCCATAACTTATGCCACTTGCAATTAAAACAGGGTCTTGCACAAGAATTTTTGAGAATAGCAAAATGCAATGTCTAGCAAAGTGTTACCACATTATGCTACTTTTGATCCAATAAAAATAGGAACTATATAAGTGAAATGGATGAAGAAGGGAAAGAATAGCAGATATGAAGGTAAAGGTTGGTCATCACATTCTTCTGTTGACCTCTGTCTAATTTTTTTCTGATAACTTACAGTCTGCCTACTCATTGCCCTGCAACACATAGAGTGCTACTTTGATTATCATTGGTACATGCAGATGAAATACAGCTTTCCCTTTGCTTATTTAATCCTTTGCCTTGTTTTAGCAATGAAATCAGTTCATTATCCAGTTTCAGGATTATTCTCTAATTCAAAAAATCAGTGAAGCATACGGAAGGGTCCTAAAACCTCTGTGGTTTTTGGTGTGTTCAAAAGGCAGGGATTTTGGTGTGGCTTAAATATGTGGTTCAGTGTGTTTCAATATCAAGGATATTTGTCAGGAGACTGACAGGATCCATATGTTATAGATTTGATGCTGCAGTTTGAGTAGTTATACATCAGCATATCCTCTATCAGCTTTCAGTTGTAGCTTCTCGACTTCCAACAGCAAGGAAGATGTGTTGTCTGGTTGTTGGCATAAAAATTGAATTAGAGGATTTATCTTTGATGCTACTTGTAATTCCCACATCTAAAATTTTGGGCCTTTTTTAAAAATTAAAGATATGGATTTTGTAAAATCATAGGAAACATTGGTTTTTAATTATTTCACAGGATTGTTTGTGAAAGCAGGATGATATGGGAATCACTTCTTTATTTGTGTGGTTGTTTTCTTTTAGAGATGAAAAAAAGTGCACTTAATTCATCAAACTCTTGTGAAAGGCTCTAAGAGAGTCAGTCTTCTGGATTTTCTGCTTGAGTTTATTATAGAAATAATTATCCTCTACGCTTATATAGCACCATGTATGTGAGGAAGTAAAAAAATGAAAAGAAAAGCAGATTCTTGAGATTTTGACAGAAGAAACCATAGGAATTCTCAAGGGATTCTGAGAGTTGCTGAGCAGGGATAGAAAATAAAAAGAGTGAGAAGATATTTTTTCAGGTTCTGCATCTTAGCGAAAAGAGGAGTTCTCTGGGGGCCTTCTCTGAAACTTGTCGCAAAACTGAGATCTAGCCATCCTAGGCTAATGACAGTCATCAATGGAAGTTGATTTTCTTTCAACTGGCAGGTTGAAGAAATAGCTAAAAGCAAGAGTGGAAAGATATCTTATTTTTTATTTTCAGATTTTTGGTTTGCTCTTACCCGATGATGATAATTTTGCAGAAAGTATCCAATTGATGCTATATAAGAGAGTTTGCAAGGGTGAGCAATCTGTTATGATTATGATAGGTCCAGGCAAATCTATGAGACTGAACAAAGAAATGATAGTTTTTAGGATTCCCACTTACATGGTAAGGAAATTTATGGTTTCTTGGATATTCTACCTCTCTTTTGATGCCATTACAAACACAATTTCTATATTGACATAAGAAAAATTTTCCCTTTCCTAAAATTTCTAAGTATAATTTCAGTTAATTTCTAAGTATAATTTCAGTCATACCTCAGCTTTTACAGTAAAAATAATTCAAACAACAGACATTGGAAAATTCCATTTTCATTGGAAAATGCAATTGGAAATTGCATTATTTCAAAACAATTCAGTTTGTGTATGCTACAACGGGTTTCAGATTTTTTAAACATAGTGACTGCTATCACAAGTATAACAAATTTAATTTCCTCACTTAACCATCACTCAAAAAATTTACCATTCCTAGCAGTATTCTATTTTAACTCCACTCATTTTTAACAGTTTTCACAATGCAGAAGAGTTTGATAAACAAGTAAAATGAGCAATTTAAATCTGAACATTATTCTGAAGCACCTGGTTGTAAAGTAATATTCATGTACAAATGTGTATTTAATTTAAAAATATTGTCACATTTAGTGACACATTTAGTGTCATATAATAATCAAATTAACAACCTAAGTTTGGTTTATGAGACAATTAAAAAAAAAGAAGTTAAAAGGAACTATTCCAGCTATTCCACAACTGGCTGTATATAATACAAAACATATGGTGCCTTAAAAGCATCAAAAAACCTTCACCTGCAAAATACATACTGCTTGATTTTTCCACGGTTAGCACTGCCCCAACTGATGAAGAGCTAAATCAAGATGTGAAATCAGACTGTAGGTTTGGGTTGAGAGCTTTCCAAAAATGAGAAATTTTGTGTTTGAGACATCAGCATCCTTATCCAGTATCACTAAGGAGGACTTTGATCTGTCCAGTCTACCTGATGTGGTGTGAATTCTCTCCAGTACACCACTTCTGGGGATAAACACTGAGTTCTGAAGTAGTTATTTTTGACATGCTTTGATGAATTACCCCTCCTTTTTTTCGTTTGTGCACAAGTATGTGAGACTTGAGTAAGAACCTCAAGGATATTACTTTATTAGGCATGTGCACCTTTACCTTCTACAACACTGGAAGAAAGCAGGCATGCAGACCTCCAGTGAGAAGTAATGCACGCTTGCCTCAAAAACCTAAATGTCCATAATTTCTTCACTGTCTTTTTTTCATTTTTGCCATTTTAGCAAGCTGCCCCTCTTAATTCCTTTATTTCTTTTCCTAATACCAAACTCAACCATCAGCAAGAGAAAATTATCCAGTCAGTCAAGGGAATTGGCTTTCGGCTCCACTGAAATGCCTAACCTTCTCACCCATTTCTGCTGGGCTTTTTTGGCCTCTGAAGGTGTGAGCTGTCATGGGATGGAAAGGCTGACATGATCGTAGGCTTTACTGATGGTCTGTTGGAGAGAACCAAGCAAATTTTCACACATACTACATCATGTTGATATGTGTAAGAAATAGAGGGTCATTTACCTCTCCACCACTGTTGCCTCTTCCAGTTTCTTTGCTCCTGGTCCTGTCCTTTGATGGGTTCAGATCCTCAGCCTGCTTGCATGTGTGTCTCTGTTTCTTTCCGTGTTTAACTTCATTGCATGATGGCATTTTCCTAGGGCTGTGAAGAAGGACATCAATGTTGATGTTGGTCACTACCACACTACCAAAAAAAGCAGATCTCAGCATTCCTGTCCTTTTGCTCCATATATAAATGAACTAATGTTTTGAGAACTGCCATAGCAAAATGGGTTTTGCTGATATCTGACATTTATCTTAATGCAAATGATGACCTGTTTAGTATGGAAACCCAAATGAAATTTTGAGGTGCCTGAGTACCTGTGACTCCAAA
Organism: Vidua chalybeata; assembly: GCF_026979565.1. NCBI lineage: Eukaryota > Metazoa > Chordata > Aves > Passeriformes > Viduidae > Vidua > Vidua chalybeata. Next base: position 62,187,091 of record NC_071570.1, on the reverse strand, counting down.
TAGCAATAGGAGATAGTAATTAACAACAGTACAACAAAACTCATCCCTTTTATACCCTTTTTTTCCTATTCCTTAGAGCACTGTAGGTGCATGGGTTTAACGATCAAAATGTCAGCAGCACACTGCTCTTACCTGGCCATGATTTGGCTGTGAAAAGTCAGGACAAAGTACAGCCCTGACATGATCAGCTTAATGAGTCATAGGAGTTGAGGAGAACTTTCTGACACTGATATGCTGGAGAGAGGGACAAGTGTGGTGAGGAAATACTGAGACAATAGCATGCTGGATTATGCAATAGTATGCTATGATTTAGGGGTGATAAACACAAGTGTTCCATTTCTATGCAAATGAGGTTGAAACATGGTCAACACTGAGCTTCAAAAAAGCATTGAATTGTTTTAAGGGCAGGCAGTGCCTCTTTTCTGTGTGCAGATACCCTGGCTCTGAGCATGAGCTCTTCATCTCACATCAGGCAGACACTTCCTGGGTGTTATTAATTCCCACGGATTCTTTTGGGTCTCCTATTTTACAGTCTGCATGTCTCTTTCACCTCACCACATGTAGTGTTTCAAAACCTGGTGTCTCAGAACTGGAAGTGTTATGTCAATATTATTTCACCAGCACTTCAGCATCATTACTGGAACCCATTTCATAGGCTTGGGTGTTTCTGGAATTAATATGTACCATGCAGAAGTTATATAAAGCATTCAGGTCTGCAATCTGAACAGCAAGAAGCACAGAAGACCTTCAGATACACACATCTCAAAGGAAGCAGGAAAGTAATTTTCCAGTGTCATCTAGCAAATGTTCACCTTAGTGTTGTACTAGGGTCTTAAAGCTACATGACCTGAGGTCTTTTCCAGTGTCATCTAGCAAATGTTCACCTTAGTGTTGTACTAGGGTCTTAAAGCTACATGACCTGAGGTCTTCTTTCTAGTGACATGTTGCTCCAAAAGCAACAAAATCAGTAGTTTTCATCCTGTTCTCCAGATCACAGGAAGACTTATGGTTTGTCTCCCAGAGTTAGGAGAGAGATGTCAAATTTTCTGAAACTGACATTGGTTTTACAAAGCTAAACATACCCAAAATACTTGTGCAAACTCCAAACCACATAGAGGTACTCTTTCCTGCAGTTATAATCAACTGTTTAAGGCATGTTTAGAAGAGTGTTATTTTTCCTCCCATCACAGACATAAGAGATAGCAAGTGCATTTTGCAAGACCTGAACCGTTTCTACTGTGCATTCATAAACATGAGACACCTTTGAAAGAAATACTGCCTACTAGCAAGAGCCAACAAGAAAAAGGCATTTCTCAGGCATCAGACCAAAGAGAAGAAAAATATAACAGATTCCCTTTCAAAACTTGTCTGGAAACAAACAAATTTTTTTTTAATATGAATAAATATCTACTGAACCCAAAGTTGAAATGTAATTTTTAGATACCCTGAATAAAAGAAAAAGATCAGCTAAAAATTGATTTAAAAAAAAGAAAGAAAATTATACTAAAATATCTTTCAAAAGCTATATGAGTCCCTGACAAAAAGAACTGAATTAGTTAAAATTAATAATCTAATAAATAATACAGTGATGGTACCCCAAGGTTATCTGTTTAGCAGATTTCTATTGTATATTATCATTCTTCTCCCTATACCTCAGCAAATCTTTCTCAATGTTTTAAGCAATTTCTTTCAGCTGATAAGTGACTTCCCATTTTTCTATAGCCCAGTATTTCCTCATATTTCTGCCTTAACTTTTTAGTGCAACAGTCTGGAGTTAGAACAGCACATTGGAAATGTACAGGTTCCTTTCTAATTTTTAGAACTTTTTTCTAAAAAACAAAATTGAGATAATTTCAGGTCAGCAACAGTGAGTCTTTGAATGGCAAATTCAACAGCCAGATCTGTAAAAATGATGCACTTGACAAGAAAATCCATATATTGTTATTTTAAATGTATATATATTTAATAGTAACAACAACAACAACAACAACATATGTATTATTAAGCATTATGACATGTGTGTATCTGCATGACTGTTAATTCCTAGTTGCTTTTGCACCATGTGCATGTTGGTTTTATCCACATTGGAAAAACAGTCCGGAGTTATAAGGAGGTTGATGGCTCCAGCCCTGTCTGCCTGCACAAACCACCTGTTGGTTTTTACAGATGATGTGACCACATCCTGCTAGAGAATCTAATAATTTTTTTCTTCTCCTTGGGGTGACCATTGTCTCCAGCAGGTTTTATGCAGAATGAGCCATTAATTAAACCTGGATTCTTTGCTGGTGGCCTATTGCAGGGCTGTGGTCTATTCCTGCTTGTTCTTCTCCTGGATATAATATTTTGGGGGATTTCAGGCAATGTTATTTTTGTGATTTCACATTTTCTTCGCTTTTTCTTTCTTCTGCCAAAAGTATTCCTCTAGGAGACAGAAAGGGAAAGGCTGGGTGAAGAAAAACACAGCCACCTCCAAAGTGCTAAAACTGCAATAAACCCATCGTCTCTAACAACAGCGGCATGAAAAGATAAAACCCAGGCTACCAAGAATGTAGTAACCACCCATTCACTTTTAAATGCTCTCCACACTTCAATGCACAGACCTAATTACTTTTCTGTATTCCCAAATCCACTTTGCAGGGCTGCAATCAGAAACCTGGTGTTAAAATATTTTAGATTCTAAGGATCAAGACTAATTATGGGCCTAAGCTGCACCTCTTGGTTTCCTTATGAAGCAGTCTGCCCCCTCCCCCACCCACTCCACCCCCTTCCCTTCTTTTGGGATGTTTAAAAGCATGTTCCACTAGAAGAAAGGCTGTCCAGTCTCAGCCGGGGGTGAAGTAAAGAGAGAGTAAAACAAAAAGCTACTCAGTCCAATTCAGTAAGCTTCAATGAAGCTGGTATATTTAATGTGGGCCCAGGGTTTGCCTACAGAATTGTGACAGAATGCAATATTATCAACAAAAAAAGATGTGTTTAAAGTCAAGCAAGGCCCCATAAGGCTGTTGTTGGTGTTTAAACAGTACACCGAGGTATTTAGCTCTAAGGGTTTCTAAACATTCCAGCTGAGAATAAAACCACAGCTTTACAGTAGCTTCTTAAAGGTACTGGGGGCTGGGAATGTTCCCTCCCCCTTGCATTGAAAAGTCAATAAACAGTAGGAAAGATCATGTCATAACAAGGATGAAGCCACCTATTACAGGGTATAGTGATGGCTAATGGTGCTATCAGAAGGACTAATCCCATATAGTAAATGCTGTAATTATTAAAATTATATTATGATTATTATAATGTCCAGGCATGGGGCATTTTTCATTTTGTGCAGCATGAATCCACTGCCTATTCATTCACCCTTCCTATGGCTGGTGCCTGCTAAAATACAGAACTATTAGATAATGACATCAGCATTGCAGGTGGCAGACGGCACTCCAAACACTGTTCTGTTACATGTATTTTATATTTCCTGGCATTTACCAATTGCTTTAGGTCACTTTGTCTGGAGCTGCAGTCCTAAAAGCTTTTATTCATGATAAACTGTTATGTGCAAAAGTTGACACAAGTATTTTTCCTCCATGAAATACTTTTAGATCCACTTACTAAATAACAGTAATAATATCATCATCATCAATGACAACAACAGTAATAATAAACAGAGACTATTTACTTATTGCAATATTGATGGTGAGTCTCTTTCAAGGACCTTCATGGGAAAAAACACCAAGGCAATATTTATTTCTCTGACATCTCACTCTCTTACCTTTACACAATTCAGGATAGACTCAGATTGTTGCAAATCACATAGCTATGGGGACATAATTTTTTTAAATCCTGCTCCAGTTTAGGATAATCAAAATTAAATAGTCATCCTCAGCTACTGATACGAGGGAAAGGGTTAAAACAAAAGGACACTAAAAGGCAATAACTCACGTGAAGGTTTAAGAAAAATAATAAGGGAATTAGCAGAGACTATGCACATTGGTTTACAACTATCAATTAACCTTCCTTGTTAGACATGTAATTTAGTCCATTCAGTAGCATCAAATATAAGAGAAAACGGTGACCAAAACAATAATTATTGTCATGGAACTCAAAGGCTTAAACCCATAATTCCTAAGAAATAAAACCAGAGTTCTTTTCATAGTATATGCTTCACCTAAAGACTGCAATAAGAGCCAGGCCCTAGCTGTGACCCTTTACTCTTCAAGGTGAAAAAGTAGGTTAAAGAAAGTAATGGCAATAATCACAGGGCTTTTCTACATAAAACAACCTCTGAGTGGAGGTCAAAGATCAAACACTTGGGGCACTACCTGAGTCACACAAAGATCTCTTCCACAATAGAAATGAAGTACAAGACTGGCAGAAAACAGCAAGAAGACTAATCAATTCTAGAATTATTAGGAAAAAAGAGACAAAAAAGAAACAAAAAAAGCAGATTTGAAAAGTCTGGATGATATTAAAAAAAAGTGTGACCATTTTCTTCTCAATTTTTTTTGAAAAATAAGTCTGAAGATTTCCTACCCTTCACAGAGAGCTTCTATGATGAATGAATGTTAAATATTTCCATTTCATCTTCATCCCCACCTACCAGCTACATTCTTTTGCACTATCTGAAATGGTCCTTACATTCCTTTTTGTACCAGTTTGGGCACTTTTACAGAGAAATGAAGATGCTGTTCTCTCAGTATTATATTCTTATTTTTCATTATTGTTAAGGTTTTGGATGGTTTTTGCACCATAGTGAGTAAGATCCCCATTCTGAACTTGTGTGAGTTATAAGAAAAGATTTGACATTAAGAATCATCAAATGAAACACACTTCTGCCCTCCTTCACTTTGACTGTTTGAGAGTTCAAAGGTAGATTGCATTCAAGAACTCTCTGGACTTGCAGCATAAGCTGGGGGTATTTTTCAAAGATTTCACAATAAAGATATACCTTAGTTTTTACTTCAGAAGATTAAGGGGCAAATCCAGTTGCCCAACTGAAAGAATTCCTTGTTTTGCAACCAGTTTTAAGGCTACATTTTACATGCCAACACCACCCTGTTGACTTTACCAGTCAGGTAAAGACTTTCTGCCTTTCTTAAGGCTGGGCATATGTAAAGATTTTATTGGAATCAGAACACACTGCTCAGCAGTGAGCAGGATTCAGTGCCAGCAAAGCAGAGGGAACTGCTTCATGAATACACTGCATGCATGCACAATGAGGTTACTTGCCTGGCTTGCTTTTTTCCTTTGGTCTTTGAGTTACAGTTGTCTAGGTATGTATTCATTCTCCCCTGACAAATCTTGAGAAAGAATGGTGATGTTTATCTGCTCTACAAGCTGGGTGGTGGACCTCTACTTCATCCTTAAGCTAGGAGATATGAAACTGATGTGTAAAGAAATTCAAACAGCCTTCTCAAGTACAGAGGACTCACCATCAGCATGATACTGTGTGCTTTTGCTGAAAAGGTTACCACAAATATCACATTACAATGATAAATAAAAACTACATGTAACATTAATTGACCTGACTTCTCAATAGATAGCAGAAGGCAAAATTTAAAAAGTAAAATTTACCGATATAGATAATAATTTATTAATACTTCATTATCAATTTATTTAATAATTAATTGCCAATCAATCATTAATTATTAATACTTTCTGGCACTAGAGTGTGGCACTATTTTATGGGAAACTTTAAAAGACATGTATATTTCCTATTCTCTAAAATGAAACAAAAGAATAGGTGTATATTTTACACCTTTTTTTTTTTTTATTTCAGTGGTAGTAGTGACAAAGGACTTCTCTCATTCTTTGCTGCAACTAGGGAGCAGTCAAGAACTCCTTAGATGTCTGAACATTTTATATCATATAATCTAATAATTCACTGTAGCATCAGGTCACAGAAGGCTGATTCATCTATCTGACGCATTCAGCTATCTATAAGATACATACTAACTCTTATGCCCATACTGTATAGAGCACATTCTATAAAATCTGAAGGAAAATATGACTTGGCTTTATTTTTTCTAATGGATCAGAGAGGTTATGGGGGTGGAAGGCAGAACCATACGTGCATTGTTCTTCTAATATTTATTATGTTGGGTGATGAACTACTTCTCCAAGTTTTTTAAGATAGACCAAGAGGATCTGACACATGAAAATGTCTTCTTTTTTTTTTTGCAATATTGCTGTCTAAATTTTCATCATATACAGGTCTTAAATCATCCTCTAATATATGTCACCACAGAAATATCCCTTATTTTTAATTGCCTTTTATATGTTTAAGGCAAATATTTGCTTTCACTGTTAGATATCAGAATTCACTTCCTTGTGATGTAATTTCAGTTAGCAATTATTGTCTGATTGACTCCTCAGAAAAAAAAAAACAACCTCAGTAGCCATTGTGCTAGGAGTATAATGATGACTACATCAGCCTATTGTTTAAGATCTTGGTCAACTAGCAGAAGGTTACTGAGGCTCATACTATTGATGTGATCTGACTGAGCATGAAGTCAAAACTATAGTTGCACAATGATGATGGTGTTTTGAGTTGCAATGTTTGCAATTAGCCACAATGTGACCTTCCTGTTTTATCCCTTAAAAGAGGAGTTATGCTATTGATTATTATTCTTGGCATTGCTGTAGTTTATTAGTTTTGTCAGGTTTATTTTATATTTAGTTATTTGTCACATGAGGATTATGTGGCAAGTCATGAAGTATGTGCCACACATTTTTTATTGCAGCAGATGTTCCTGAAATAGATGTAAGCATCTCTGCAAAAAAGCAGCCCCTCTGTGCCAGATTCCAGCTTGTGCTAATGTGAGAATCCAGTAGAGAGAAAGAGTATAAAGAACCTTTATCCATCGCTGCTGCAATGACAGTTTCTGAGTTTGGAAAATGCACTATAGATTGCAGTGAGTTGCAAAGAGAACAGGGGTGGACAAGGCCAAATCTTCGGTTTGCCCCTCTCTCTGCCTAGGTATACTCCAGAGCTGGCACAACTGGTGCCACTTCGTTGTGCAGTGCAATCTCTTCCTGAATGTAACTTAACATTTTGTTAAATTTAAAAATTATATACTATAAAGTACTTTTGTCCAATATGCATAATCTTCAACAGGTGGCTGCATTTTCCTCTCAAACTGACTCTCTTGGGATGTGTTGAAAAGTACCTGGCTCTGGGAGCTCACATCTTCTCCTGCCATATTTCATTCTGTTATTCTCCTGCAGCCTGCGAGGTAATGAAAAACTTTAATTTTTTTATTCTCCCTCTGTATTGAAGATGCCACCAAAGCATCTGTAATCAGCACATACCATTTTTTTTCTCTAAACTTAAATGAGAGATTTTGGTAAGTTTGTTCCTAAGAAATAACCTTGGGAAACTTCAGTGACAACTTTTCGCCAAATTAATAATTTACTTTAAATCATTTTACTAGTTGAACTCAACAGAGATCAGTTTTTCTTGCACACCAGTCCCTGCCCCTCCAGCTTCACCAATGATTTTTACATGTCACACTATCAGATAGGTTATTGAAGTAATTTTGAAGGTTATTGCTAGTCATTTGTCTGATTTCTTTAGTCCAAGAGAGTCAGTTGACTTCTCCAAAAGATCTGTCTGGCATTAACTTCTTTTGGTTACTCAAACTACACACTTTTTCGTTCACACTTTTTCACACTTTTTTTTTCACTAGTTTGCTGGGAGGACTAGTAGAACTGGTATGACTAGTAGAATTGATAGGGCTAGTAGTTTAGTAGGCTTTGCTATAGCCACTTCGGACTGGGGAGGTAAAAAACTAGTTTGAAATTCAAGGGAAATTTTAGAGATGAAATCAAGCTCATTACCCTGAGCATATAATTCATTTGTCCCCCATGTTCTGTAAGTGAGAGCAGAAGCACAAACTTTTATAATTTTACATTCAGCTGTGCTCCCCTGGTTTTCAAGTTCTGCTGCTTTAGTGTATACTAGCTTTCTGGCAGGTTTTCAACATCTTCTGGGAAATTCTGTCTTTTCCTTTAATGATTTGAAAGTACTGCCCAATAGGACATGTTACTATTTTTAGGATATTTTTAGCTAGAGAAAACTTGAGGTTTTTGGACCAACAATGTAATCTTCTGGGCCTGTCTGAAAATACTGAGCATCCCAAATCAAACCACTGCTATCATTAACTCAAGGTGTGTGTCAAAGGTCAGGAGATGAACAGCAGGCTTAAACAGGCTTAAACTCCCACATACAATCCATATTTAACTTTTTTAAGAATCAGAGCTGATGTTGGACAAATTTTTATTTCATAGATCTCCAGTCAGGCATGACAGGCTGAAAAGGGAATGCAAGTGACTGTAAAATATAAAGTAAAAGGAGTAAATAGAGCAGGATATTATTCTGGGTAACTGTGGGATAAGATGTTTCACCAAGAGTTGGGCAATAGATCACAAGATGTTTTTGTAACCAATTACTTCTACGTAGAGCATTTATGGGTTTAAACAAATTTTAAATGGGCAACTGGATAAGCAGTGGCAGCCCATGTATATCCACAGTACATTATGTCAACAACAAATATTCTTCAAAAAGAAAGCATTCCTACCAGAGACAAGTTGCACTTGCAGTATTACTAATCTCAGCAACAAAGGATGATATCTTTAGGATAGAAATTCTGCCAGTGAGACTCACAAGATCAAGAGGTAATAGGCCGTGTGTTGTGTGACAAACAAGCTCAGGTTGGAAAGCAGCAATGACACTACCCTCTTTGGCAGCATGGGAGGCAGAGAAATTACATTCCTCCTGTTATCACTTAAGCTTTTGCATTACTTATGTTTGCTAAACTTATGTTTACTTATGTTTGCTAACTGACAAGCCTATGTCAATTAAGACAAGTAGGTATTTTCTAAACTATTGTAGCATTTTCTAATGAGTTTAAGGATTTACTGCTAGTTCTCCAGTTATTGCTTAAGAGTACAGTGCATTTCATTTTTGACTGCTAAATTATTCAAGTGCACTTCCCACATCTACCACTGGCTTACGATATTTCTCTTTTGTCTTTGGATCAACAAGTTCCAGGCAGATGCTCCAGGTACATATGCATATAATTTTGCACAGGTTTGGTATTGCCATGCACAAAGAGCTACCTTTGCAAATGCCTTTCCTCTGCAACCTCAGTGAGGGAAAACTTTCAAACTACATTCAGAAAAATAATGAATTTCACCTTTTTAATTTCATTCAGATACTTGTATGTTGGGATTTAAAATCAATTGCAGTTGCTCAGCAGCTCTGAAAAAACAGGTAAATTATGGAGCATTGAATTACTGGAATTATAAAAGCTCCGAAGAGATGCTTGTAGATTGCTTGTGGAGCCAGTGACAAAACAATTGTTATAATGAAACCTTAAATAGAAAGGGATATTGTGTTTATTGTGTTAAATGAAACAAAGGCAGCAGACTGGAAGAAACCTCCTCTGGTATGCAATGCTCCATGAAAGTTACTACATCTGCACCCTGGTGTGTATTGCTTTTGAGAGCTGAGGACAACTTTCTGCAAGGTGCTCTCACTTGTAACTCTGTGCCACTTCAGTTGTTTACAGAAACCGTGTTGTCAAGTGACCCAGAGTGTTTCAGCGAGTCACTACAAGAAAAAGTGAAACTCTTCTCCAAGCTCATGCATGCTACCATTCTAACTCCCTTTGGAATACCATGGAGCCAGATCTTTCCAAATTTGGTTAGGAAGTAACAATATTTACCAAAGCAGGTCTGCCCGTCTAGAAAGAAAAAAAGTTCACCACCACATGCCACACTGTTTTCTAATTTCAAGACATATGGAGTCCTCAATTTTGCTGCTTAACCATGTCAGGCTGCAGCACCAAGCAACCTCATGAAAATAGAGGAATCCCATGCTGTCTTTAGGATGTTCAAAGTCAGCCCTGAGATAAACTGTTCTCATATGGCTTCCAGGAGCTCAGAAAACCCTAGTCCTAAAAGATCCTGGCCAAAACCTAACCCTTTCTCTGCTTAACATGAGAATGCTCAAGGGTAAATTGCTATGACAAATAATTCTGATTCAAATAATTCATCTTTGCTGATCTGGCTTACTTCAAAGGGTTTCCAGCCATAGTGGGCTGAGGATGCCTCTTGTCTCCACTGACATGGGCTGAAAGTGGCAGAAGCAGCATATTCATCACATCAGAGTGACTCTTTTCCCAGCCAGTGACTTATGGGAAATGTGCTGAGCTCCTGGGAAGGTGCTGAAGGACCTAGGTGCTCATTCAGCCTAGACTCAAAAGGGTGAAGGAGTTCAGCACCCTACAACTATTTTTTTTTCCTTAATTTTTGTTGTTGTTGTAATTTTCCGGATTAATTATTCATATCTGATAGTGGACAGGACAAAGAGCACTGGCCTTTAATTGCATTCATTTTTTATCTGATGGTTTGTAAAGGAAATGATGGTACAAGAGGGATTCCCTTGTGTTGAGACAATGCATTCTAACATAGGCTGGCAGCTATGTGCATAGAGACCTCGCCAGCCTTTCCATTTTCACACAGTTTTTAGGCTGATTTTCAAGAAGGGTGAGTATCACAAGTCTCATTTTTAGGTTTTTAAAATAAATTTTCTTACCTGCACAGAGGGGCTATTTGCAGAACAAGCACCCATCTCCTATATTTCATGTGCAATCTTGAGGGCTTCCAGCAAGGTAAGTCTCATGCTGGGATGAGCTATCTAGCACAAGATGCTATACCTGCTTCAATCCACTAGCAAATTGGCCTCTGCCTGCTGAAGACTGCCTAACTTGACTTCCCCATCAGCAGAAAGACTCATCACTGGGACAAAGGTGAATTGCCTGGAGACAAAGTTAGAATGAATTTTTTGACGTCCCATCGCACCAGGCATTCAAACCACTTTGCCCGGAGGAGAGAACACCTTTAATGGTCATATGTATATATGCTTTTAAAGCCAGAGCAGATTCTCCCTGCAAATCTGCTCCATGTGAATGTGTCAAATCAGGTAAACCAGAGTAAAGTGTTTTGTTTCTCCTACCTTTTATTCACTATCAACACAATCATCCAGATGAAGAAGAGGCATGGAACACCACTGAGGCAGTCTGGAGATGATGTTCCCCATGTCTGTTTGTCACCAGATGACACAAGGAAAAACGATGCACCACAGCTATGGTCATGATGAAGAGACTAATTTATTTCCTCTGACTCCAATCATTTATAGTTCTCAAAAGATGCCAGTGGATTGGAGGGTGAACGTGCCACCTCTCCAATGACACTGGACAAACTACCAGTACATCAAATTCCTCTGCCTCTATGAAGGAATGCAAAACAATAGGTTGTTTACAGAAAGTTGTGTGAGAAAGTTCTCTACAAGAAAGTCAACTCAGAAGGCTTTAGAAAAATCTTAAAAATCAGGGCGACATCTATTAGCCTCTATGGAGTCAAATGTGCATAGCATGATGTAATACATACTAAAGCATATTCAAATTCACATACAGCAGTAGGTTATGTGGGAAGAGTAAGAGGGGGAAGTAAAGAAATTTATGCTTGTATGTGGCTTCTGGTCCAGAACAACATCAAGATGCTTCCAGTCAGCGTCAGTTTTCATTTGAAGAGTTGCTTTGTATTTATAGTTTTCTTAATCCCTAAAGCAAAAGAGGGTAATATTAATTTAAACCAAAGAAACAATTAAAATCCCAAATTACAATTACAATCTAAAGAGCTAGATCTACAGAGCTACAGAGAAACTGCTCTAGCTTTATTTATAGCACACATAAATAATCATACTTCAATTAACATGTTCGCTTCTATGATTTCTTCCCAGATTAAGGTTGCCTCAAGACTGCTTGGTTTGGCTACTGTAAATATGACATGAATTCCTCCTAGGAAAATGTATTTTACATGCTGTTTTTGAAGTAAATTATTTTCTTCTAATATACCTACACAACTGTCACACGGAATTGCACTGCAGATTTAGTGATGTTAAGTGTCAATTGTAATTTCGTGACAACCATTTTATTGGCTATGCATATTGCTCTGTGAGGACCTACTTCTCAGTATGGAAGCCACCGTATCATTAAAACCCACTGATCCTTCACTGATGACATAATTTAACTGGCAGAGAGAGGAACAGTGAGGGGCTTGTTTCCACCTGTGTGGAATCTGCTGTGTGTCAGAGATGAATTTGCCTCAAATTAGAAACAGCATAGCAGACTGGTGCCTGTGATTTTGGTTGATTTCTTTTAAGGAGTTTTACTGGAATGAAACAGCTGATACGAATCTGTTTAAATATGTCAAATATATATACTATGCAACGTCTAATCTACTCAGATATTTTTAGCCACCAAGTTATCAGTGAAATACTTTCAGCTTAACTGAGACACATGCTTTTTCTCTCCTCCACCCCTCCTTTTGTGCTCTCATCCATCCATCCTTTGGTCTGCAAGCCTGCCTTTGCAATAGGCTCAGAGTATTAATTTTTTTGTGTTAAAAAAGGGGAAGAAATGTGTTAACATAAACCCCATGATTCAACAGATAAAAGAAGTCATACAAACTGTGTAAAAATATAGCATAAGAGCAGAACTACAATCATACATTCTGAAAATTTGTAAACTGACAATTCAAGTTATGTGTTTTATGCTAATGTATATAGTGGTAACTTCTAGCAAACTGTGATTCACACATAAAGAGTAGAAAAGTTGAAGGTATTATATATATAGTATTTATTTTTCACATGTATATCTTTATATATACATTATGTACTTATTCTGAGAAAGAGGAAATAGATTCAGAGACTTCCTTAGCAAATTTAAATCAATATAGCTCCCTTTCCATTGCCAGTATTTAATTTTTTTTTCCCATGGCACTGCAAGGAACAGAGCAAAGTATCTTAAAAGAAAGTGTATCCCTGGTAATTTCACCTAATTTCACACCTACTCGGTAGCTTTTCTTAGCCAATTGATTTCATTGAAAATGCTGCCAGTGTTTGCTTATTATTTCATTATTAGAATTGTCCTTATGCTAAGTTGTGCTTTCTCCTTTAGATTCACTTTATTAATTTTAAATGTAGAAGAGAAATCTTTTCATAAGACAAACAACATTCCTCCATATATACTTTTGTCCATCTCTTGTTTTCCCACAGTGCTTATTCTACCCTTTTTCTATGAAAAATCTTCATTGAACTGTAAACAGCATACATTATTTAGTCAGTTTCTGTCCAGTGGCATCAATAACACTCTAGCAGAAACGCTACTTATGACAAATGCTTTGTGTAAAAGAAATGTATCATTGAAGGTTTAATCAGCAGCTCTAAACATTTCAGATGTGCTCAATTTTGTTCTTGGAAAGAAGCACTCTTTGTTGCTCTATCTTCCAAAGTTTTGGGGAAGCGTTCATTTCCCCCATGAGAATAGGGAGGCCATTTTTACCCACTCCAAAAAGAGGATGGTGTTAGTAAAAGAGCAGTTTCCTTAAGAAAAATTTCTTGCTCTTGAAAGCTTATCTTATAGGAAAACTTAAATGTTTTAAATGCTTGCTATATGATAAACTGTTGAGACTTGTACACAGTCCCTTTTGAAAGCATAAACAAAATGTATAAAAACATAACTTTCTATGGGAAAAAAGTTTTTCTAAGAATTTGAAAAAAAAATACAAAATAAACTCCCCACCCTGACTATTCCTCTCCTGTTTTGCTGTGCGTTTAAAATAAGTCTGTTAGATTCTTGGCAACAATTGTCCTTTGTCTGGTTTAGAATCATGATTTTATAGAGCTTGTGAGAGTTGAATAACTGCTTTATTCAGAACCAAACTCTGGCTTTAAATATTAAATTGATTCTGATGAATTTTTAGCTCTTTTTTTTAGCTATTCTGGAAATTACTTTTGAAAGAAGATCTGCTTTGCTATTGGAATTGTCTTTTTCATGTCACTGATGTAGAAACCTGGAGTCTTATGAAATAGCTAGATTGTACCCATTATGTTCTCAAAAGTAGTATTTATACTCTAATAGGATGTCTTACATCAGGGATTTTATTTCAGCAGCATCTAAAATGTTGTCTGAGATTCTGGAATAAGGTGCAGCTTCTTGGTTGGCTATCTGTTACATAAAGAAGAAAAACATTTTTGAGTCAAATTTATTTAAAGCAGCCACCTGAAAAAATGATGGCATAACAGAAAGGTAGGAAGAGAATTAGAGATTAACTAGGGTCATCAGCACAGTGCAAAGCTTATGCTGTGTCTGAACACTACACAAACTATTAATAGTTTCCAACTAAAGAACAGAACATTTAAAACATGTAGGCATCCACCAAATAAACACAATCTGAGAGGTAACTGTATAAAGAGGTAAAACAGCTAACATGTCCTTTTAAAAGAAAGTTTTATTACTTTTATGTTCTGGCTGAAATGAAGATGTCTCAATAGAAAAGCACCATATGCAGAATGCATATGCCAGTTTTTGTTATTTTTGGTCATTCTAATCAGTACCAAATAAAAAGGGACATAAGTATTGACATCCTAAATGAAAGCTGCTATCTTCTGAGTCTCATAGACGATTTAGCATACGAAAAAGATGTGCTACTAGACATGTGGATAAGTCTGTAACATATTAGTGCTTCTTTTTGCTTCCTGAGAGTGCTGCCTTGTATAAATGTTGAGTTTGAGACAGTGTATTCATTCAACAAACATCTCTGGATTATAAATATTTGGATTATTAGGAGTCTTGTTTGCATGTACCCAGTCAGTCCTTTGTGAGCCTTGCAAGATGCTTGGTCTCAGAGGTATCATGCACTGAAACTTCAAAGCATCATCACAGAGCAAGAATTTCTCTTTATTAATTCACCTTACTTGTATTGCAAAAAAGAAATTCAAAAGCAGCACAAAGCTGCCATTATAAACCTACTGTCAGACACAAAAGACAAGACACATGCTTTTCTGCAGAAATGAATATTATTTCATTGCCACCCCCCCTTCTGTGCCCTGCCCCCCTCCCCCAAACAGAGAGAAAATGAAAAAATCTATGGGGAAACAGAGAGATTCTCTGACACATCTTGTTTCTAAATGAATGCTGCAGCTGGGTTAGAGCACACTCCTCTAATGTAAGAGGACTGTAAAGAAAAAGTGACATTTCCTCTTGACTGCTTAGTTGGTCATGCCAGCAGCCCATGGCTTTCTCCGTTAACTGTTTTGCAGAACAGGTCATTATCCTTTCCTAGTCCTGCAAAAATCACTACTGGAGCAAAGTGCTGCATGAGGGTTTAAATGTGGATGCAGCTGAATGAAGAGCCAAAAGGCTGGATCATGTGGTTTCCACTTTTGAAACATGTCTTGCAGAACACAATGTTTAAATCCCTCAAGTGTGAGCAATAATGTATGTCTCTAGCCATCACTGCTCATTCACTTAAATGCAATTTCCCCTCAGCTAAACATCCAGAATAGAGAGGGAAATACTAAGATTTCAAAATACTAAGGTTTGTAACCAGAACATTATTGTATATTTTTTGTGATTGGATCTGATTGGAAGGAAGGTAGCCATTTATCCTTCTCAGAGTGCTGTAACTCAGTCTTGAGTGCAAAGAATTAAGAGAAGGACTTTTTTTCCCTTTATATTTGACATGGATATAAGAATAACCTAGAAGATTATTGAAGTTGTTAATTGGTTCTCTATATAAAACTAAAAAGGACTGAATCCTAAGTGTAAAATAAGAGTCAAAGATTTTGGATACAGCTTTCAGATCTTTTAATAATATTTAATACCCTTTAGTTAATGGTAATGTCAAAGATAGTACTCTAAGCTAAAAAAAAACAGATGTAAAGAGGCCAAAAATTATGTGAAAGGGGTCAATCCCGATTTATTGAATATATTTTGTGTAGACTTTTACTCATATGCATGGATTGGTAAATGTGAGGTGCTTGAAGTGAAGACGACATTCAAATTAAAGTGAAAGCTTAATAAGGTGGCATTTCCTTGATTTTTTAAATTTTTTTTTTAATGTTTGTTCTTTTGGAATGCTTTGAAAATCTCTTCCAAGTAGATGAGTTCATGAAAGTCTGACAACTGTTAACATTAGGAAAGGCCAGGACATAGAAAGACATATAGTAGATTCCATGACATCAAACTGTCTGCAGGGTTAAAGCAAGTTCAAGCAGGGTCACACCTTTCTCCTGAAAAGGCTTAAAAAAAATCCACCCCGCACCATGCTACCAGAAACTGTCACAAAATCCACACCAATACATTATGTTTAATGAAAGCATCAATTCACAGTCTGAGATTCTTTGTAGCTTTCTCTTGAAACCTGAAACCGAATCCACAAAACCAGCTGCTAAGTTGGCATGACAGCTTGAGAAGAGCCAGAAGACCACAATCACATATTAATTCTGCTTTTCAAAAATTTGTTCAAGATATAGAATTTCTCCTGATTGTTGAATCATGACATAAGGTAAAGAAATAGTTTGGGATGGGTTTTTTTTTGGTTTTCTATTTTTGTTTTTGTGGTTTTTAAAATTTTTTATTTTAATTTCTTTTCCTAGAGTCTTGTCTATGAAGTAAGAAGCTACTTCTTGCAAATTCCACATTTGCCTCATTTTTCAGTGTTTTCTTAATTACAGCACTCCTCACCCCAGAAGATCCTAAACCACCTGCCAGATTAACACCCCTTGATATACAAATGACTGCATTTCTCATAAAAATAGCATCAGGTTTTAACTCCGTCTCATAACAGTCTTGACAAGGTAACTTTGCTCTTTAGCTAATGTCTTTAATTGGGCATGCAGTATTTGTTAGGATAGGATTAATTGTGAGCATATGAGCATTTATTTATTTATTGTTTTTTTTTTTTTGTTTTTTTTTTTTTTTTCTCAACCAGAGAGAATTTCAAGTCTTTTCTATGAGAAAATTCACACAAAGACTTGGCACTTACCTTGAATTTATAGAGGCCTAAGAACACTTAAAGGGGGATTACATTACAACAGTGTCTCTATGTGGCAGTCAAATTTGTGCAAGTTGTGTACTCCAGAAGACAGTAGTTTTGTATGACAACTGGACAAATATGAATCTTCATTCAACTCCAAGTGCTTGTAAAAAGAAGGTGGAAAAAAGAAAAATGTACTATAATAGTTAAGTTTTGTGAAAAGGAAGAACAACCTCTTGAAGGTTGATCTTTTTTTAAAGGTATGCCTGAAATTAGCCTTTTCATTACTGAGGAGATTTATCTCTCAAAGCTTTAATACTTGTTTAAATGCCACAGGGTAGGTCCGTAGGACAGAAGATCTACACCAAAAGAGAAGACCAATGTGACACCCCAGTGTCTGAGCTGTGATCAGCAAATGAGATATTAAAGTACTCCATGTATATGTATATGTATATGTATATGTATATGTATATGTATATGTAACGTAATAGTAATAGTATTTGGTGTGAAGATGTGACTAAAGGAAGGATGAGGGAGGTTTTGGTAAGACTGTTGAGCAGGACACTTCATAATCATTAATAGATAGTGTGCACAGAGATAAGAAAAGAGCTGTGAGGCAAGGAGGACAGCTGTGTTGCCTTTTGAAGATTGACAGTGATAATTTAAGCATGTTCCCTTTGCAAAGCAGTTAAAGATTCCCAATCTACGTAGCAGTCTTTTGCTGGAAGAAAGACCTACCCCTACAGTACAGGTATAGGTGAATGCTCCTGATTTGCTTCCGCATAGGGTCAGTGGTGTCAGCTTAAACTCCTCAAAAAGGTAAGTTAACTTAGGGGCTGCTGTAGTGAATCAGGATTAGATCATCTACCTGACATATCTAGCTGACATAGGTGGAACTGTTTCAAGTTCCCAAACAACAACAACAACAGCTTCAGTGGAGTGAGTCCTGTAGCCACACAAACATCTGTCTGTGTCTTGGCTGTCATTGCATGTATACCCTAAAAAGTTTCAATCCATGGTATCATGTAGAAATAATCTTAACTACAAGGTAAGTGTTAAGCAAAGAACATTTTAACTATGCTTAGATAATATTCCAGCATCTAGTCATAATCAAGTAAAACCACTTATAAATAATATTCCAAAGCATTCATACATATTTTGTAAACTTGTTCATATTGACTTGTTCATTAACATTGTCTAGACCAGAAGACATGATGCTGGGCCAGGAATATGGATGGTAAAAGGGCAGAAGTCCTGGGATGGAAAAATCTTCAAGGAAAAGCTGTAGCTCTTTCAGTAAACCTCTTCCTTGGCTTTGATGTTCAGAGAGAAAGTGGCATGGATTTGTGGGACAAGCCTCAGAAGCCCTTAGCAGTAGGCTAGAAATCCTACTAAATTCTTCAGAAACAAAATGAATTTATTTCAAGAATGAGATTATTGAATATACCAATGAACCAAAGCTGATGAGACTCTTCAGTGCATCTGTTGGCTAATTTTAGGTTATACCCCAAAGCCAAAAAACAGACTGATGTAAAGTTTTGAAAAGGAATGATTTCTATCAGAATGCCATGGCCATACATAACTTGGTCTGAAAACCACGGTCAAAATTTCTGACTATTTTTTGATTATTTTCTGGTGTATCTCATGTGTATCCTATTCTAAAAGTGAACATTCAAAAATTGAACAATAAAATTAATATTTCCCTTTAAAATCCCTTGACCAAAATAAAGAGTATTTCAACTGCCTGTAAGTACATTTAATAAAGGAATTAACATTTTTGGGACAGAACAAAATACTTAAGCTTTCAGAAGCAGGTTGGCATTTTTAAAATTTTCAAAAAAAAAAAAAAAAAAGGATTTATGTGAAGTTATTAGTCTAAAGGTAGTTATGGATATATTCCCTGTATTTTAATAGTCATTCACTTTGCATCAAGTGTCATATGCTTTTTTCTTATGAAACTTGGAAGTTTTCTCTTGAAAAAATATGTGTTTTATAGGTAGCAGGAATGAAGCAATTCTAGCTATGGCAGAGTAATAAAAGAACATTCTTACCATGGATTCATTGAAGATACAAGGACAAATAATAACCTTGGTAGGTCTATTATAGCACTTATTTAAAAAAAAAGAAGAATAAAGGAGGAAAGAATTTCATATTTGAATTATCTCTGTGTCTTCATATGAGGAAGAAAGTTTATAAACATCTGTGGATAAAGGTTTAGGAGTAGGATGCTGTTGATGTGTTTGAAAGTATTTTAAAAACAAATATGAAACTAAATAGTTTGCACAATTTCTAGAACTTCTTTTTTATTTTTAGTAATAAAGAGATATATAATTTATATACATATTTGAGCAAAAAATTCATGTTGTTTTGCTAATTTGATAATGATTCAGAAATTTGCAATTAATAACACTGATTCTAAACAAATAATGAATATAAAAGCCTTATTCTCACATGTACAGTAAGAAATAATTGACTATATAAAATATAATACATAAAACCTTTGCCTGTCAGTAGAACTGACATAAATGCAGATCTTGTTCACTGTAAGCAAACAAGAAACCTACTGGAACAGATGGAATTATTTCCAAGAAGAAATGCAAAAAGGATCTGACCCAGGCACATATTTAAAAAATTATCTGAATCCTGCCCATGCAGGTGCAAAAGACAAATGAGTATACTCAAATATAGACGTCCAGTCTACACTTCACACATCTTCCATGCAATATTGTAATTTTAATTTACTATTTAGGTTTTTTGGGGGATTGGCAGGGTGAGAAATAATTTAAGATATGTTTTCACATTGAGCTAGGGAACCTGACCATCCTCTCAGTGAAAGGAAGCCGTAAGGTTCCCATGGTCCATTGCTCCCATCCCCCCTGGGATTTCTCAATTGCTAAAAGTCTATGGACTGCAGTTTTCAGCCTGGACTTCTAGTTGGTCCTACTTTTAGAACTGATGTACAGCATTTAGAGTCTGCCACAGAGCCACTATTATCATAAATCCTCTCTGCTAGCTTGAGCAGAAGCCAGTTCCAGGCTTGGAGCTATCTTCATGTTAGCACAATTTCTTAAATACTCACAAGATGGAAAAAAGGAAAATAAATTAATTACTTGGAAATAAGTTTGGTAATCAAGACTGAGAAATTTTATTTAAATGATAATGAAGTTCTTGTCATCAATTAAAGCCCTTTCATCTTTATGTAAATGCTAAACAGAGAAATGATGCTGTTTGTAGTCCTTTCTGAAATGTATGGAGGATATCATGATGAGTATGCTGAGCCTTCAGCCCTGAGGGTTGCTCTTTGTGGGAGGACACACCTGCCTAAATAGGAACCATCCACTCCCACCTATGGGATCTCAACATCTGATTTCAGCACGTGCTGAAATGTAGTCACCTGACAAAACAATTTCTAATTATTTCACCCTTGGGCTAACATTTTTCAGAGCGACTGGCTGAAGTGCACTCCAGCTCATAATTTTTATCTCTGACAGTGGAAGACATAGCCTAGTTTCCTCTAACGCAAAAGCCTCTAATCTAGAGGGCAGGACCCTTTTCCATATAACATTGAAGGGAGAAAATGCAATTTGAGCACAGGGAAATTGCCCACATAGTTTGATAGTTCTACTGTTCTCATTTTTTTCCTCCAGGATTAAATGTCTTGTTTTATTTTATGCTAAATTATGACCTTTTTCAGAGTTGTATATATACTTCATTATATACTGGGAATTTTGTACTGTAAAAAAAAAAGGGACCTAGAAAAGTGGTTTAGTTTCTTATTCACATTTTAGCCATTAAAATTTGCAGATTTCCTCATGGGGCTAAGGATATTTTTTTCTTAATAGATAGTCAGCAAGTGGCACTTGCAAACAATAAGCTTCATTCACCTCTGGGTTAATCCAGCTGTGTATCAGCACAACGTGATTGACTTAATATTGGTGTAATGTAGTAGTGAATCAGGCTCCAAGGTTTGAAAACAGACCAATACATTAAAACCTACATTTGTATCCTGACACAATGGGGAGCAGACTTTCAGATGGGCTTCATCCCAATGTTGTTGCCACGTAGCATATTTTCCAGCACAAAAATAAAATAATAATTAAAAAATCATCCACAATTTTGCACTCATGAACACCACAGGGAACAAAAATTAGAAGGTCTCTTGGATAGAGAACTCCCTGAATTATACATGTAGTTACCTGAATTATACATGCAATTGAGTAGTTAGATGCTTAACTACTAATATTTGCAGTAGAGGGAACCTGTCAAAATCTGGGCCTCAATGTGCAAACTCAACTGCTAACAGCCTCTCAGCTGAGATGAGCAGATATACCGGTGTGCACAGAGGAGGCTGCCTCTCTGTGCTCCAATTAGCACCACCTAAATGGTTCAGCCTTTCCTCCCCTATGACATCAGGGACATTACTGCATCTGTCCCCAGCTGAGCCTGACCAGAAGGATTCCTGGCAATATTATAAGAAATGTATTAATCTTTTTCTCCTTTTTTTTTTTGGTTCGGTTCACATAGGCAGTGGCTGAATAATAAGTTGCCCTCAATCTTATAAAGCCAAAAATGCTGAAGAGTTTCAAAGAAGTGAGTCAGGAATGCTGGAAGAGTTGCTTTTTCTGCTGTGTTTTTATTAACAATTTTTTTTTCTCCCAGCCTAAGAACCATCTTTTCCTTTCTAGCTTGACAGCTGCTGCTTAACACCTTTTTTTTCCAGCTGGCAGGGCAACAGGGTGAGCATGTTTGTGGTTAGCATGCATTACTTTCGTGAGCACCAGTTCCTTCCTCAAAATGCATGTCACCCTCTCAACTCATACATCCTTCCATCACTTTGAGGACTACCTAGAAATACCAGTGGTAAAAGTAGTGTCCAAATAAAGGACAACCAAAACTATCTTTTGTTAAAAGCCCAATTTCTGCAATGATTATGTTAGCTCATATTCTTCTTTAAGCTGGGCTCATTTTTTTTAAAATACTGATGCTTGACAGAGTTTTCAGTGAATTATAGTACTTTGTACTGGTGAGTCAGTGCTGGATGAATGGTCCCTTTTGCCTTTTTTAAGGACATAGAATGTGAGCAGGGCAAACAAGGGCCTGAGACCGTAATAACTAGGAAGTTTAAATCTATGAAAATCTCTTGGGTTCAGATTCTGGGAAGAGAGATTTTTTTTTTTGTATATATTCTTTTCTGTGTATGCACATCTGTTTGCAGGATCTCATCCTACACTTGCACAGAAGTTCACAGTATTTTTAACATCCATGCTTCAGGCTGAAATTGTGACAGGAACAATGGCCCTGAACAGTGACTTATGTTGCCTGGCTAGGGCTTCATAAAGCATGGTACATAATACAGTAGCTACTGCATAAGGCCATAAAAAGTAAGATATTTGATGGGTAGATTTTTGAATGAGGTTACCTTTGCAATTAGAAGAAGCAGCTGAGATGTTGAGTACTAAAGCCTGAGTTTAGCTGAGCAGTGCAAACCCAGTAAAATGGCATCTCCCCAGATACTACACACTCTTAGAAGTTTTCCTTGTATTTGGGTGGTTAGTGAGGCAAGCAAGGAGATATAAAGCAAACTATTTACTTTCTACCATCAAGAATCACAGCATTAGCAATTAATATTTAAATTACCTTGTCTTCTACATGTTTTTCCTGCTTATGAGAGCTTGAGCTTATGAAACATCAGAGGAATCCTAAGGGATTTCCGAGAAAACTTCTATTCTAAAACAAGCCCATCAATAATCACCATATCTTATACTACTGCAGTCAGACATATCAGTGATCCTTACTCCTGGCTATGGTGGAACCCTATAAATGTCACAGACTTTTTGATGTCACCCTGAACCATCAGTCCTTAGGCATCCTGCTCAGATAACTGTTTATCAGCCAGCCCAGGGGCAGAAGAAGCCCAATTCCTCTCAGATGCTGTAGGAGACATAAGATTAGTAGCTTTTAGTCAGTCCTGGTGAGTGGGATTATAGTCAATGAGAAAGGCTTAACATCTGTTCAACAAGACATCTGTTGTCTGGTAGCTAGGTTTCATAATGGTCTATCCTTTGATACAGATTAACTGATGGATTGTCCTTCAATGAGGCACAGCATAAATACTGAAAGGTCCTTCATAAAACTGGTGTTTAAATTCAGACAGACAAATGAGCTGTAACCACCACCTGAGGGAATAATCGTACAGCAGCTCTTATGTAGCTGAAGAATTGGCAAGGCAAGAATGTCCTATGGGCAAGTCACTCAAATAACCTCTGCTGAAACCAAATCTTTGAGCAGCAAAGTGCTGAAATATGCCTAAATTCTCAGGAAGAGCCACCCCAGAGGCCCAAAGATAATTAAAATTTTGTAATGTTGCACACAGTATGGAACACATCAAGGAATGTATGTAAAGAGCAAGAGATCCATAATCAGCAAATGGTGCTTGAAGGTATTTCTGGTGTTGCTTGGAAAGGACAGTGAACAGCATTTGAACCTTCTTGAGGTGAATCTTACTCCTTTGCAAAGAATGCCTATAAGCATGAGCCTGCATTATTCTCACCTTCTGACTCCCACAGTTTGGGCACTGGTACACACTCCCATGGTGCCACAGACTCTTATCATTCACCAGTCCCATGTGACCAGTGTTGCTGGTCTTTCTGAAGACATATTTGAAGCCCAGTGCTTTTCTGACATGATGTTTTCTCCCTCATGGAGGAGGACAGTTGAACAGACCAGACTCCAGCTTCATGTAAATAACTTTTTAGAACAGAACAGTCTTGGCACATATACAGTATTTTATAAGAAAGAAGTTCATTTATCAGGACAATGAAAGAAAAAATCCTTTTTTTTTTTTGTTTGTTTGTGAGAGTTCTGTAGACAATAAAGAAACCTTTATAATCATTTGGACTACATGTAGTTGGATAGAGTAGCTGAGACGACAAAGTGTTTTTGAACCAAGCCTTAATGATATGCTGTTGTTTAATGATTGCTGAGGGGAGAAGTGGAGAAAAGTGAATCAGCTGGTCAGTGGGAGATCTGCAGTTCACCAAATGTAGGATTTCATCACAAGACTGCTGCTGACAGCAGTGTTGATGAACATCTTAAAACACTGCAGTATTATGTCACTGTTTAGTTGGGAAGGGAGTAAGTCTGTGCCTTGGGAGTAATTCACTATATCACCTAAACAACTTCATCATCTAAGTTTATCATGTATATGCAAGAGGCAGACTCAGATACTTGAAAAGGAAAAACAATCTTAATACATTTGAACACCTACTGGAGGATACAAAATCCCTGCATTTGCCTAGGGAATTCTTCATTTTAGCTGCACTGTTTCTAAATTGTAGCCATACTTCAGTAATTTTCAGCCTGCTACATAATGAATTTCACTGTTACAGATTTTCATATTCAACAGGAGAAAACTGTAAGGAAGAGAGACAGGAAAACAGTAACAATTTATAGACACAATAGTGTAAAATTGTCTTACTTCTGCAGTAGAGTTACTGATTTGACTGCCCTTCTTTTAACAACTTACCTATTTTCCTTAAGTAGAAATTACATGCATGAAGAAAATAATCCCATGTATGTTTCAGTTAGGTATTTTCTGTCCATATGCTCATGAAACAACTGGAAAGGTTCAGGAAGACAATGTGCACAAACATGTGCATTGTCTGACTTCTTCCAAAAGTAAGCAGAAGTAAGACAAAGAGAAGACATATGCCTAGTTAGCAAGAATATGATACAAATTTTGATTACTTTTACCCACCTACATAATCCTTATTTAGGAGTGCAGTGTAAATAACATCACACTTGTTCAAATGCATACAGACTGCATGAAATACTTCAGAATGGTTTCCTAAAACAATCTTTTGCACTGCAATTTTTTTGAGCAATCCAAACATGCCCGTTTAACAACCCCAAACAGGATTCAGAAAATGCAGGGTTCCAACATTTTCCCCCAGGATCAGAGTACATCTGAGCATTCTTGTTCAATTTAAACAAAGTAAATGGCATACCCTCCATTAGTATACCCTTACCCTAATGGTCATCCCCACTGGGGACATTGTTCAGGCACCACCATGGACACATCCCAAGTGCAGCTGGATATGTAAACAAGAACATAATCCACCTAAAAGAATACTCAAAGTCTGGCAGAGCATACTGTGTTGTTAATGCATTGTGCCAAAGCAATAACAAAGCCATCAATTTTATTTGCAAGATTTTATTGATCAAGAAAATTTCTAGAAATCACTTCTGAAGGAAGGACCTTCCAGAAAGTCACCAGATGACTTTTTTTTTTTTTTTTGTATCTGTAGCCTGTCCCTCAGAATAAATGACAATTTAGTCTGAGTTCATTTGAGACAGAAAACACATTGCTGTAATACAATGTAAGGGAGCCTTCTGGGTTTTTATTCTAAATTCTCTCCATTTCTTGCAAGACCAATAATCTTTAGGTTACAGTTCTTCATTAAGTTGGATATAGTCAAGGTGCTGTATCTTGGCTTATTAGCAATGAATTCAAAACATTAGCAGTTATAAGTTCAATATAGTCATCTTGTCAATATACAGACTGATATTTCTGAGTTTGGTACTCCAAAGAAAGAAAGTAGCTTGGCAATTTTTTCAGTTTTATTTGTGGATAATCTGGATTTTTAAAGTTTTTCTTGTGTTTTTGGGACAGTCATAAAAATGGCAGAATAATGTGGCAAGAAAAGATAACATTTTGAAAATCAGATTTCCATGACCCTTCAGTCTGACAGAATCAATGGTCTGAGGTAAAACTGTACCCAGAAGTATTAGCAAGATTTGTAATGGATATGACTAATCAAAAACAAATACTAAGCATTTTTTAAATTAAAAAAATAATCTTAGAAGTTAAGGAGAAAAGTTTTCTAAATATATTATGTAAAAAAGAAAGTAGGAGTGCAACAGGGAAAATGATGATGGTTAATTTTATCATTGCATACCTTCATTACAATCAATATTTACAGCACTTACACTGAAAAAGTAATATTTTTCAATAGTAAGTTAGTGTTAGAATTATTTTTGTGTGTGTTTTTTAAATAATTTTCTGCCTTTTAAAGTTATGACATGTTCAGTATATTTCGGTGGATTGAGAAAGAAATATGTGTATATCTTTTCTGTGTGCTGTGTTCAGCTCCACTTAAAAATCATTGTTAGCTCTCCATTTGTGGGTAAACCTTTGGCCATTTGCAATGCTGCTAAACTGGACATTGCTACAAACATTTTTGGATGCAGGATCTCTGGATATCCTGGATAAATTATTACTATGCATGCACAGAACAGATGTTACACAGATGATACACAGATAAAAACTCAGTATGCTCCTGCTGCATGCAGACCCTTGGCTTGCCCTGTGCCATGATGAACTTACCACATAGGTTCAATTCAGACGAGCATGTTTGGCAGGTCCCATGCTCTGCATTGCTATACATGTGAACTCCAGCTGCAACACTTCAATTTACCACTTTGATACCTGTTGAGCTCAACAGGTGTGTGTTTAAGCTGTTTTTCCAAGAAAGTGTAACTGGAAACACTTATTTGCCACATAAACCTAATCAGAACTAAGAACTGATTTTAAAAAAGTTTATTTTGGTCTAGCTTGACCCTGACTCCTTAGCTGGAATTTGTTTGCTGGATTCCTTTGCAGCTGAAGTCCTGCTAATGCTGCTGCATATTTACCATTCCACTGTTTCTACAATGCCACAGTTTCTGAGACAGACCAGTGACAAGACACACTGCGTTCATGCAGCCACAGCTCTTTATTGAGATCTTCTCTCCTTATATACCTAAGAAGCCCATGAGGTTAGTCCTCATTAGCTGAGCCAGTTACTTCCTGGTCAACCAGCCAATAGAAGCCTGAGTCCCTAGTGGCCTGGGCCTGCTCTCACCAGTCAAATTATATAAGTAAGGTAATTATGTAAGTGATCACATATTTCTGTTATAAATTTGTAATTATTTATACTTTGAGGCCTACAGCTGACCTGTAGGCCACCACCACACTACAGATCTCTGCTGTGGAAAAGATTCCTGTGCAAGGTGTCACTTACTTTTAAAGCTTCTTACACCCCAAACACTGCAGTTACTGACTATGCTATTATTTTCAAAGGAAAGTTCAAAATTCACAACTGCCCATGCTTTCAGACCTGATGAGGCAGGGCTTTCAACCTTACAGCCTGTGGCCAGGCAAAGTTAAAATAGAGCAAAGCCCTTAATTTCTCTGATGTGGTACTTCTTCTTTGTGCTAAGGTGCATCCTGTAGTTGGGAGTGGTGAGACTCTAGTATGGAGATTGACTTGATTTTTACAACTCTCAAACCTGCAATTTGATTGGCTGCCAGCTGACTTTCTGGATGAAATCCAAAGGGCCAGGTAGAAGAATTCTCTTTTGTCTAGGATGTTTTCTTCATTTTTGAGACCTATGGATGGAAAAATACTGTTATCACTGACTACAAAATATAGATGTTCTTATGTCACAGCCATTTTCATTCTGTGGTGGCTGTAAGAGATGTCCTTTGTGTGATATTCAACTCAAGCTGAAGGCACTGGTTCAATATCAAATACAGACATCTCTCTCATTTCAGATGTTGCTGGCTTTGATTCCCCAGTATAACAACAACAACAACAACAACAACAACAACAACAACAACAACAACAACAACAATACTTACATAAATTATAATTTTAAATCAAAGAGCTTATTATTTTTCACATCCCTCACATTTTTTGTTCTATTTCTTTGATGATCATAAAGCCACCTTCGTAACATCACAATCTCCTAACACAATGCTATAATTACGTATTAATTATTTCAATGCTGAAAAATACTTCCGTCTTGGTCAAAAAATTGAAAAGAATGGCTCAGCTGACAGTGATGTGTCATTTTAGATCAATACCTTGAGAGAAATTGAGCCATGAGTGAATCACAGCACGGAACTTACTGTAGCTACCTGCAAGCAGAGGCCATGATCTCTGAATCCCTGCATCAGTCAAACTGTCTGACTTTACTTTGGAGTTGGTAAGCATGATGTCAAAAAATTAGATAGGGAAGAAAGCAAAAAAACTCAAAACAAAAAGATCAAAAAAACCTCTGCCATCCCAAAACCAAAAGCAAACACCATAAAAGAAGATATATGTTTAAGAGGTCCGTGTTCTAATACCTTCCACCTGGAAAAGCCAAAACTTGGTGAAGAGTGGGAAATCAAAAATGTGCTTTCCCCTCAGGACATAATTGGTGAACTGTGAATTTATACTTTTTATCATGAGATACTATAAAAACTAGAGACTCAATTTCTACAGCTCCTTCACTGATGTCAGTTCTTGATACATTTGATGAGGAATTGCGTCTGTCTGACTTGGGACTCTGAAACAGACTATTTGCAGGTGCTACATATAAGAAGACTGCATTGACTATTGAGTGAATGTGTACATGTTCTTCCCATCCCCCTTCCCCCACCCCCTCCAAAACTGCATGGAGGAAACAAGGATTTAAAACTTCTCTTTCTGTTTTCTGTAAAAGCAGTGGAAGGGTCACAAATAACCATTAGAAGCATACAAAATTTCTGAAAAAAATTATTATTTTTATTGCTTTATGTTGATACCCCAGAAGTGAAATATTTCAATAATTTTGCCTTCTGTTGAAACAATATATAACCTCTTCATTATCATACATAGCTTTCAAGCATACTATTAGTTGAGGATATAGTGTATCCAGCTAGTTGCTTATATAACCTTGAGGTTTAAATTTATATAGTAGGAGTTTTAGTGTATTTATGATGCATAGTAAGAATGTATTTAAAAATGCATTTAACAAGTAACTTGTGCAATATATTATACAGTCTTCCTTAACACATAACAACAGAAACTTAAGAACAGTTCCAGATATTCTGTTCAGAGCTTCAAGAAAAAGTGAAAACCTTGCCAAAATACCTGATTTCCTGTAGAGATGGCTTAATTGTGAAACATTTTAGTTTTATATGAAAAAAAAACCAAAAAAAAAACCCAAAAACCCAGAAACCTTTGGGGGATGACCTTAGCTGAAAGGAAGTAGTACCAGAGATCAGCTTGGTTTCTGTGGATGAAAACCAAAGGACTGTTAATCTAGGTGCCAGATTAATTGTCTGAGTTCACCTTTTTGACAATTCAACTCTTTCAAATTCCCTGGAAAAGCCTTGCATGTGTTTTGGTTTGTTCTGATGTAATGATGGCCAATTGACAAATGACCAACATTTCCATAAGTACTATTTCAGAAAATTGGATGTTTTCACAGGAGTTGAAATAATTTAAAAATAATTTTATACTGTAGCTTGCAAATACCATTCCTCTGTATGCTCCTAATCTGAAAAAAATCTCTAGAGTACCCTTGCACCCACAACTAACACTAAAGACTTCCAAGTCTCTAAACACATGTGGGCCATATATAAAGCTCAAAGACATCTAGCTCCAGAGATGCTTAGAGGTTTGGTTCAGGATGAAACCTCAGGTAGGAGCCTTCTCTGTGGTATTGTCTTTTCTGCCTTGTGAACAGAAAGGAGAAAAAGAAGTAACATGATGTTACATGGAGGCGTTACTCAGGTGTTAAACTATCTACATGCAGTTTTGAGAATAAACAATCAAATCCTCCAGGAGAGGATCTGCTAATGAGTTATTTATTACTGATCACCCAGGCAATATGGAAGCATTGAAACCTGTCATCTATAGATGGTTAGATATGTAGAATATACCTAAAACCTAACAACTATATACCTAAAAAATATACCTAACAATAAACCTAACAATATACCTAAAACATAACAACTGAAGGTAAGGATTTGCCATATTGCCTACAAGCAACAGAACTGAGACCCTGCTTTTGCAGCAGTACAGCTCTTTGAAAATAGCAAGGCTTCATGGTATAGTCTAGAATAGAACATGGTCCACAAAAGAAAACAAAATTGGGCCTTAAATTGTACAGATTTTTCAGCCAATGGCTCTAACAAATTTCAGTAGTGGATGTGAGAAAAAGAAAGAAATTAGCCTTTCACATTTAAATTCAGGATATAAAGATACTGAATCAGCAAAAATGCTGTTATTAAATTGCTGGTGAAAAAACCTGCTGGAATGTTAAGAAATCCTTATGCATAGTGGACTGAGGTTTATATCACATTTCACTAAAGCTGAGGTTAGGCATCTGTGACTTTCACCTCTAAGCAGAGATATCTGTGAGCGTGTGGATTGGTAATTTTTTGCTGTACGCTGAAGAGCAAGTGAAAGAGCAGAAGCAGCAGATACTTAAGGGTGTGTCTATTCAGTGCTCTGAAAACCCCATCTAGCAGCCTCAGTAAAGGTGATGTTTGAACAGTGCTTAAAGAATCTGTGATAAATCATCTATGATCCTCTGAAGTCAGTTGTGCAAATTACATTGGTTTCATTTTGGAAATTGTTTTAAAGTAGTCAACAACTAGTGCAGATGGGGTGGGACTTTGATGTTGCCTTAATTTTGGATGGAATGAGCAGTTGAAGAGAACTGGGCACATAGCTAAATGTATTTCCTGGTGCTTTTACAACATAAAGCATGAGAAAAAAAACTAGATTGTTTTATGTGGTGTTTTAGCTCTCCTAAAGTTTCCATCCCACACCTTTCCTGTGCTATCTCAACACATCAAAATCTAGGGCTTTTTCTGATTAATTTTATAAAAAATCAACTTAGTTCAAAGATCATTCTGCCTTGTCTAAGAAAAACCCAGTGAATAAAAGCAAATCCTTCATCTGGCATATAAGAGTCTTTGGAATCACACATATGCTTCATTCTTTCTCTGTATAGATTATAGAGCTATTTTATTTTAAGGCCTACTTGGGAATTATTGGATCTAAAAGTTCATTATTGATTCTAGTTTGGGCAGGCACAATCCTACTTGGATAAATATATCGTGTTCAAAAGAACCAACAAATGAAATGTGGCCCTAACTTGGCAAAATAAAAATGATTCTTTGAGTTCAGAAAACAGAAGATCACACGTTACCCAATACCTTTTTTTAACTACTTTAATTTTTTTAAAAAAATTGGAGATAAGCAGTTTAGTCTCTCAATTAGTAAGCATGTAAAGTACTGAAACAGAAGGTCTCAAAGCAACAAGGTAAGTGAACTGTGTTGTCAAATCCCCACCAGAAAAATTTATTGGTAGTCTTTCATTCCTTCTGAATAAATCTTGCTGACAAATTCTTCTAAAATATAAATAAACAAGCAAATGCACAAGCCGAACTTCCATCATACCAGCCTCATGCTGAATTATAGGTCAACTCTGTCAGATGGTGTAGCTACTCACAAACTCCATTTAATTGCACAAAAATATATTTGCCAGTATGTTAAATAAATAAATACATGCTCAGTGGACTATATCGGGAAATTTCTGTGGCTTTCATTTCCAAGAATTTTTTCATGTCCAATGCAGTAAATTGGTTGTGTGTTTTTCCTTCTCCCTTTCTTCCCTCCACCAAGGGCTCATAGAGCCTACTACTTACACAAGACTTTTACTGCTTTAAAGGAGCTAAATTGTTTCAGAAATTATATGCTTTCAACCTCATCTCAAATACCATTTCAAATTGTATTTGGATGAAAGTTCATAGCTTAAAATACATGATAAATAAAGGCTGCATAAATGATCACAAATTTTAGAAAACTGCCTTTGTGTCTCTGTGACCCACTGTTTTCTTATTTAGCCACACAAATCTTGGCATTCTCCCTAGGCATATTATTTTTTCCAAAAACTGAAAAGGAGAGAAGGACAGAAAGGTAGGTAGGTTTAGTACTTTTCTAAGTTCTTGTGAGATGTTTTCCATGAATTTCTCCCTTTATCTTTTCAAATCATATTTAATGCATTTAGCAAAGTTACTACCCCAGCCTACCTTCAGCATTTCTTCCATTTCTATGGTCCATTGTTTTTCCACCTGGCATCATCAATTTTAACTCTTCATTCAAACTCTGGACTATTGCAGGGTCAACAAATTCCTGCAAACATTTGAGTCAAGCTGGTGTGAGTCTGCCTGTCAACTCTCACCAAACATGGGAGCTCTGCTGCATGCTTTCAAACTGTGCAGACCTGGCAAACAGATTCTGCAATTCCTAGTTAAGAGACAGAAAATATCACTCACTTAGAAAGAATTAAGGCTTCATCCTCTTGAAAGTCTCCAAAAGAATGCTTTAGTTTTGGCTGTTCTAGATCAACAAAGTATGGCTAATTGACAGTCTAAGTCTAGAAACTTAGATGTCTTCAGATTTGAATTTTTATATTTGTAACTATCTTATTAAAATAATTCACCAACTTTTCTAAACACAAACATAT
The DNA here is from genome assembly GCF_026979565.1 of Vidua chalybeata. Taxonomy (NCBI): domain Eukaryota; kingdom Metazoa; phylum Chordata; class Aves; order Passeriformes; family Viduidae; genus Vidua; species Vidua chalybeata. Next base: position 62,154,892 of record NC_071570.1, on the reverse strand, counting down.
ACAAGCTGTAATAAAACGTTTAAAGAGGGGATTAACAAGCAGCTTATTAATACACAATGAATACATAGAGA